>NC_140184.1:42917862-42995362 GCF_963971535.1 Notolepis coatsorum | reverse complement strand
GGAAAGAGAGATAGGGGGAGAGAGGGAGGATCTAGAAAGAGAGTAGGGGAGAGAGATTAGGGCGAGAGAGAGGGAGAGAGTAGGGGAGGGAGGGAGGATAGAGAGAGATAGAGTAGGGGGAGGGAGGAGAGAAAAAGAGTACAGTAGTTGGAGAGGGAGGAGAGAGAGTAGGGGGAGAGAGGGATGAGAGAGTATGGGGAGAGAGGGAGAATAGAGTGTAGGGGGAGAGGGAGGAGAGAGAGTAGGGGGGACAGAGTGAGTAGGGGGAGAGAGGGAGGATAGATAGAGAGTAGGGGGAGAGAGGGAGTAGGGTGAGTAAGGGGATAGAGGGAGGAGAGTAGGGGGAGAGAGGGAGGGGAGAGAGTAGGGGGAGAGTGTAGGGGAAGATATGGAGGACAGAGAGAGTAGAGGGAGGGAGGAGAAAGAGTAGGGGGAAAGATGGATGAGAGAGAGTAGGGGGAGAGAGGGTTTGATTCGATTTTATTTGATTAGACAAAACTTTAAAACATACATAAATCATATACATTAAAAACACAGCTTGTCAGGGAGTTAAAGTCCTTAAGAAAACGTATTTCCATCGAGGTCCCTGTTGGCAGACATACAAAACCACCCTGGCTGTGTGTGGCAGTAACAGGACCCCCCCTCCACGGGCGCCACCTGGCGACCCCCCAGGCTTGCCAGGGTGGTCACGGTGGAAATCCCAGATGAGGGTGGGGTCCAGGATCAGCTGACGGAACACCCAACTGTGCTCCTCTGGCCCATATCCTTCCCAGTCCACCAGATACTTGTAGCCGCGGATGCGCACATCCAGCAGCCGATGGACGGTGTAGGTCATCAATGATCCGAGGGGGAGGAGGGGCCTGAGCTGGGGGGGATAGAGGGCTAGAGACCACCGGCTTCAACTGTGACACATGAAATGATGGGTGAATTCTCATATGAGACGGGAGCTTGAGCCTGACTACTGAGGGGTTAATTATAGACAGGATCTCGTAAGGACCAACAAAACGGAAATTATGTCCATTGGTATCCCGTGAAGGCGGAAGACATGGACCACCAGCAGGTCCACGGTCTCTGAAGCAGAGGGGAGTTTGGGGAGGGCAACGAAATGGACAGCCTTGGAGAATCTGTCAACTATGGTTACCGTGGTACCATGTGAGGGAGGAAGACCAGTGACGAAATCCAGACCGATGTAAGACCATGGTCGCCCCGGGACAGGTAACGGACGTAGTAGCACAGACAGTGCAGGCCAGGACGAAGGCAAGGGTGTCCTCTTTTATGGTAGACCACCAGAAGTGTCACCTCAGCAGGGACAGGGTACGGTTGATCCCAGGGTGGCAGGTGAACTGGGAGGTGTGGATCTACTGGAGGACCTGAGAGCGGACAGAGTCGGGAACAAAAAGCCGGTTAGGAGGGCCATTACCTGGGTCTGGCTGGGTCCGTTGGGCCTCCCTGACAATAGAGAGGTAGCAGAGGCCACCACACAGGAGGAGGGAAGGATGGTGTCGGGACGAGCAGGGACCTCTTCAGGGATATATTGATGGGAAAGGGCATCTGGCTTGAGGTTCTTGGACCCGGGTCTGTAGGTCAGGATGAAGTTGAAGCGACCGAAGAACAGCGCCCACCGGGCCTGGCGGGAATTCAGACGCTTGGCTGTCTGAATGTAGGCAAGGTTTTTGTGGTCTGTCCACACGAGGAATGGGAGTTCGGAGCCCTCCAGCCAGTGTCTCCATTCCTCCAAGGCCAGTTTGACCGCCAAGAGTTCCCGGTTCCCGATGTCATAGTTCTCCTCTGCCAGGGACAAAGGGCGAGAGAAGAAGGCCCAGGGGTGGACCTTCTGGTCAAATGTAGAACACTGGGAGAGGACCGCTCCCACTCCGGTGTTAGAGGCGTCAACCTCCACCACGAACTGACGAGACGTGTCAGGCTGAATGAGGATGGGAGCTGATGTGAAGTGCCTTCGTAGCTCCGAGAAGGCTGCCTCAGCCGTAGCTGTCCAGGAGAAGGGGAAGGAGGGTGATGTGAGTTGGGTAAGGGGCACAGCAACCCGGCTGTAGTCCCTGATGAATCTCCAGTAGAAGTTAGCGAACCCAATGAACCGCTGGAGCTGGTTCAGATTGGATGGGTTGGGCCATTCTGCTACCACCTTGACCTTCTCCGGGTCCGTCCTCGATGATGTACCCTAGTCCCAGGAACCCAACGGAGTGGATGTGGAACTCACATTTCTCAGCTTTGACGTATAGTTTGTTCTCCAGTAGTCTTTGGAGGACCTGGCGGACATGCAGGATGTGTTTGTCAATAGTGCAGGAAAAAATCTAAATATCGTCCAAATAAACTAAAACTGAGCAGTTAATGGCGTCATGGAGAACATCATTGACAAGGTTTTGGTTGGTTAACCCGAAAGGCATTACCTTGTACTCACCTTGTACTTACCTTGTAGAGTGGGGTGTTGAAGGATGTCTTCCATTCATCCCCCTTTCGGACTCAGACCAGGTGATAGGCATTCCTGAGGTCCAGTTTTGTGAATATGGTGGCTCCTTGCAGGGGTTCGAAGGCAGAAATGATTAATGGCAGGGGGTATTTGTTTTTGACTGTTATATTATTGAGGCCACGGTAGTCTATGCAGGGGCGAAGTGAACCATCTTTTTTAGATACAAAAAGAGGACCCAGCACCGACAGGGGAGGAGGAGGGGGGGATTATGCCCGTGGCTAGGGACTTGTGGATATATTTTTCCATTTTTTTTTTCGTGGACGGGAGAGGTTGAACAGGCGGCTGGAGGGAAGAGGGGCTGGTCAATGGCACAGTCGTACAGACGATGGGGTGGCAGAGAGAGAGAGCTTGCTGTTTGCTAAAAACAGCTTCCAAGTCATGATAAGGGGGAATAGCGGAGAGGTCAAGGTGTTCATTGGAAACATGAGAATTGGCAGCCTCTACTGGGGGGCGAGCAGACTGCAGACAGTGGGGGCTCCAACTAGTGACTGAACAGGTTGCCCAGTTAATGACGGGATTGTGGAGTCTTAACCAGGGCTGGCCAAGGACTATAGGTGTATGGGGGGAGGTTATGACGTGGAACTGGATGATTTCACTAAAGTAGGTGTATGGGGGGAGGTGATGACGTGGAACTGGATGATTTCACTAAAGTAATAGGCGGAGGGGTTTGGTGCGGTGAGTCACTCGAGCAAGTAGGCTCCCATTCAGAGCATTGGCATCAAGGGGTACAGCCAGCGTTTCGGTGCTAATTTGGGTTTGGGAGACCATATTGGTGTCTATCAAGTTTTCGTCAGCACCAGAATCAACCAGGGCTGATAAAGGAATCGATTGATCCCTCCAACTAAGAGTGGCATCGAATTGCATGCATGGTCTGGGAATGGGGGGGTACTTCGGTTTGTCCATCTTCCAACATTCATCGACGAGCCTGCACATTTGGGCGTACGGGACAGGCATCCAGGAAGTGACTCCCCTGACCGCAATACAAACATGCACCGACTGGAATCTTCTGTGCGTTGGGAGAGAGGCGTGCCCGACCCAGGTGCATGGGCTCGGCAGCCGAGGAGGGTGGGGGAGAGTGAGGAGCGGCACAGGGGAAATCATGTTCAGGACCTACTCTGGTGCCGTGAACGGGGGAAGAACGGGGTGATTCCGCCAGTGCGGGGCGGCTAATACTAGCCCTCTCTCGACGGTGCTCACAGAGACGGGTGTCCAGATTCCTGGCTAGATTAATTAGCTCTTCCAAAGAATCCAACGTATCTCTAGCGGCGAATTCGTCCTTGAGAACGTCACTGAGTCCATGTCGGAATATCCCTTTCAACGCCTCATCGTTCCACCCGGAGTCGGCAGAGAGGATACGGAACTCAATCGAGTATTCGCTGACACTGCGCTGGCCCTGACGGACAGCTAAGAGTCTTGGAGAACCATCGGACCCGCCGAGGGGATGGTCAAAAACCTTTTGCAGCACAGCGGTGAAACAGTGGTGAAACAGACGAACAGAGGGGTGACCCACGGTGCCCACGCTAACGCATCTCCTTTGAGGAACCCCATCAGGTAAGCGATCCTAGATTTATCGGTTTGGTAGGTGAGGGGTTGTTGTTCAAAAACAAGTGCATATTGTAAAAAGATCAGCATTTGGTGACATCGCCGTCATAGCGTTCCATATACTGAGGCTGAGTTGGGGCTTGTGGAGCTGGCGGGCCGGGGGCAGGTGCCGGTGTGCAGGGCTGAGGCAGAGGATAGAATAGAATAATAATAGAATAATATAATTGTGAAATCAAATATAGGCCAGGGCTGTACAACTGTAAATAAGAGGTTGAATACAATTATATAGGATATAAACTAAATTAAATATAGCACAATATAATATAGTACAATTATAAGTACAAATTAAATAGGAATAGGCCAGGGCTGTACAACTGGGCAGATGTGGTCAATTATATACACTAATTAAAATGAAGTAACAGTACGGTGGGCAAGTATATAGTCCAGTAGGGGTGTGTTAATGTAACACTGGGGGGGGGGGGGGGGGGGGTGTCAGTGAGGGTGCCGAGCCTTGTTGATGAGGCTCACTGCAGAGGGGAAGAAACTGTTCTTGATACAACATCCTACCATATATCACTATATACTATATCCTCATTATAAAAATTAAATAAAAACGATCCTAAACTATACTAAAACCCTAAGCCCTACTCTACCTAGTAATTTAGACAAAAAACTCTATTTTAATTTCTGCAATAAAATACCCTTTGCCATACTCTACCTCAGGGGTAGGCAACCCTAGGCACGCGTGCCTGCATAGGCACGCGGGGGCATTTGCATAGGCACAGGGGGCAGCACTAAAAAAAAAAAAAAAAAAAAAAAAAAAATTATTTAATATTTTTTTTTTTTTTTGCTTTGAAATATTATAGTGAACTATTTTGCACTGTTGTCGCATTTATCTTGTTGAAATCCTCCCACAGGTTCTTTTTACTTCCACATATTTAATTGAGACCCTTTATTTGTTTATTATTTCAATTTAGCTGGAAATACATTGCTACATCATTCAGTAACATTTGCAGAGCCTTATAACAAAAACATTATTACGGTCACCATTGTGACCAGTGGGATTAATCAACAAATTGTATTATTTATTTTTCTATTTCATTGAACATTGCACATGTTAAAAGCCATTTTTTTACTCAAAATGTGAGTATTACCAAGTCAACTTGTGTTCTTAAAACAATGACAATAAACATTGTTTTTTAGTTTTATTAGGATGAAATAATGTGGTTGTGTACTTATTTTTCTGTTAACTTATTATGGATTGAAAACTGAAAACCTTAATGCACAGTAACTGAACTCAATATTTTTAAGTTCTGGTAACTAATAATTTTTTTTTTACAGTGTAGTCTTGCGATCAATCAAAACTTATTTACACGATATACCTCACATTCACCCTCCATTCACATCCTGGTGTTCTCCTGGTGTTCTCCATTAGGCCTGTAGGTGGAGCTATGACAGCACACGTACAGTACACACACCGATGGTGTGTGATGTGTCCAAAAATGAATGGGCAAATGTGAGTGAAATGGTCGCACTGTATGCAGCTGTTTGTCTGCATTGCATCCCCCCCCCCCCCCCAACTCAGATTTAGGGTTGATACAACCATCATAATAATATTGTTAATAATAACAATAACAATAATGATGTAATAATGTAAAAATTATCATTAAAAATACCTGATTATGAGAAAAAAAATTACGATGCATGGAATATTGTTGAGGCACACTAGTTACAACTATATTTCAAACAGGCACTCCATGTCAAAAAGGTTGCTGACCCCTGCTCTACCTGGTGCATTACTACTCTCCTTTAAGCCATCTCTTACTCCTATCTTGAATCTTTGTGCATTAGATATGTTTTTTAGCTCTCCAGGTATGCTATTCCACAGTACTGCCGCAGTGTATAAAAATTACCTCTTTCCCATTTCACTATTCAATTTAGCTGGCACCATGGCCCTGTTTCTTGTACGTGGTTCAACTAAGTCGATCAAGATGTCATTATCCAGCTTCAGTTAACCCGATGTTTGAAGCCGGGATTTTCCTGTTCCACGAAGGTGGATTCAGTCTCGTTAACTCAAGCCAGACTTGCGACTCAGGCTAAATGCGCGCGGCCGCTTTAGGTGAAAAGCCAGCACGTATCGATGGCAGAGATCCTGATTCTCTAACGGCATTGATTGATTAATTGATTTAAGACTTTATTGACAGATTGCAATACGGCTCAATCGCCTCGCCGACAAGTTAAATGCGTTATCTATAGGCTAATTTTAAGTCCCTCATTACCTCAATCAATCAGATTATATTTCTTTAAACTTGCCTGCTGGATTGAATAATCAAATGAGATCTTGCTAGCGAAAATAATTAGTTAACTGTTATACAGAATTACGATACGGCTCTCTTACCCATTGATTGATGTATAGTCAATCTTTAACTTATCTCCAATGTGGTCTAACGGGTTGTTCTTTTGACTTTCACACAGACGACCGGGGTTCGAGACCCTAGTCGTCTCCTTCTTTTTGCAATATAGGAATAATTCAATTTGGTGCACGTTGAGAGCTATATAAAGAATGACATCCTCAATGCATGTAGATTTATAATATTTTAACTTAAAACCAGGCTACTTTGGCGTATAATCATTAATATTATATTCAAAAAAATCATATTGGAAACACCGGGTTTTGAACCCCGGTCACTGGGTTGGCAGGCTTGAGCACTACCGCTGCACCACTGTGCCAGATGGGATAAATTCATTGTTTATACATTAATGAACGAGAGACCCGTGTTTAGAATATCCTTTGTTTTGAATGAAGTTTATCTCTTTATCCTCATTCATTAATGTGACGTCAACGGCTCATTCAATTTCTCAAATCCGTCAAACAGCGCATCTCATCAGACATCTTAATCCCAGTTACAATTAAAATAACCACATAATGTGTACATCGCACGAGCGAGCGCCACCGTCGCCACGGTATATATAACGTGCATTATTTAGGACAAAGTGAATTTAGTATCAGCATTTTGGGTCTATTTTACATTTCAAAAGCCCCCTCTGGAAGAATGGAGCACAAGAACGTAATTCAGAATGGTATAACGCAGATCCTAGGCTGTGGGAATAATTTCAGGAAACGAGCTGTCACTTTCTTTGCGGGGGCGTGGCTCTGCGTGATCCGGCTAACTTGAACTTGAACTCTGCTTTCGACCAGGCTCAAACTTTTGGATCTGTTGTCATGGTGATTTGGAAAATCCACGTACATGGAACCGGAAAGTCCGGCTAACTCAGTTATCCAGTTAAAGTTATCCGGCTAACTCAGTTATCCAGGTACAAGAAACAGGGCCCATGTCTGTGTTGCTCCCTCTTGTATAATGCGTGTGTGTATCCTTGACTCTGTTAAAATAGTTACTAAAATATCTACGGACTTCTCCATACTCAATCCTATGTACCGGGGATTAGCCTCATCCTGTAGTAGCTACCGCCACCGCTGTAAATGATGGGAGTCGCTCACCTTGTTTGCAGGGCTATAACTATTTAAATATTATAGCTATGGATGCAATACTATGGCCCATTTGACATCGAGTATCTATCGTTCAAGATGTGAAAAAGTAATCTTTTTTCCATCCATACATTCCCGTTTTATACTGTGGTGAATATAAGTATGGTTTTAGAGCGGTTTACGGTAATTCCTGGGAGGCTAGTATTAGGCTGCGACGCATATTATATTTAAAGGGGACATGTCTTGCTATTCCTTTCACTATTTGGGCAACTTTACACAATTCCTACTAGTAGTCTATGTCTATGGAACTCATCTGTAAAGTTTCTTTCTTTGATTTGTATTTCTAATCAAGTACTCTAAAGCAGCATTTTTCCACTTCAAGATTTCAAGCTGTTTTTGGCTGGGCTCCGCCCATAAGCGCTTTAATTGACAGTCACCCACAGTCTGCACTGCCAGGCAGAGAGAGATATAGAGAAATTTAGGGGGATTCTAATTAATTTCGTCGTTGGGGGGCATAATCCCACGAGCCGCCATCACCCCAATCATCACACACATAATAAACCTCTCCATAAAACAGGGACACGTCCCCAAGGACTTCAAAATTGCGAGGGTGACCCCTCTGCACAAAAAGGGCAGCAAATTAGACCCAGGCAACTACCGCCCTGTTTCTATTCTCACCTCCAACTCGAAAGTCATGGAAAAAATAGTCTATGAACAGGTCGAAAAATACCTAGCGGAAAAAAATCTAATCTACGAATTCCAATCTGGCTTCAGAACATCCCACTCCACTGACACATGCCTTCTCTATTTGAATGACCACATCAAACAAGAGGTGGACGCAGGCAAATACTGCGGCATGGTCATGCTGGACCTACAAAAGGCCTTTGACACGGTCAATCACTCCATTCTGATTGACAAGCTAAACGCAATTGGTTTTGATAGTCTATCAGTGAGCTGGATGCAATCCTACCTTGAGGGGAGGGAACAGATGGTGGAGGTAAATGGTACCCTATCCCCCCCCCTCACAGTGAGCTGTGGTGTTCCACAAGGAAGCATACTAGGACCGCTACTGTTCCTAATTTATGCAAATGACATGTCGTCAGCTTGTGACTGCAACTTGTTCCTGTTTGCGGACGACTCAGCCCTGCTGGTCTCTGACAAGAACAAGTTACAGGTTGAAAAAACCCTCAGCTCGGAACTAGGCAGAATCTGCATATGGCTCGCTGATAACAAACTATCATTACACATGGGCAAAACAGAGTCCATTCTCTTCGGTTCAAATAACAAACTCAGCAAGACCGACGGCTTCTCAGTTACAGTGGGTGACAATATTGTCACAAGGAAAGATGAAATTACCTACCTGGGTTCCATCCTAGAGGCTAATCTCTCCTGTGACAAAATGGCATCCAATGTAATAAAAAAAAGTCAACCAACGAACTCGATTATTGTACCGGATCTCCTCTCTGGTAAACAAGAATACCCTGAAGACTCTGGCAGGAGCACTCATTCAGGGGTACTACGACTATGCTTGCACCTCATGGTACCAAAGCACCTCAAAGGCGCTAAAAACAAAATTACAAACATCTCAAAACAAACTGGTCAGACTACTGCTTGACCTTACTCCTAGAACCCACCTCACCCCTGCCCACTTTGACAACCTAGGATGGCTTAGAGTAGACAACAGAGTACAGCAACTTGCAATGGGCCTGGTCTACAAGATACACTACACGACCATGGTACCCATGTACATGTCAAAATACTTCCCAAAGGTCAGTGAATACCACGATCACAACACCAGAGGGAGCTCCACAAATCATGTTAAACCCAGATTCGGCTCAAATAAGGGACTAAACACGTTTCGCAATTATGCCACATCAATGTGGAACGCCCTACCCAAAGCTGTAAAGGAATGTGGATCACTACCCACTTTCAAAACCTCTCTCAAGGGACACCTACGGGAGACTGCAATTCAAAACTGGCCCCTGTAAATATCCTAACCCAACCCCCTCCAATGTACAGTCATTTACCTAGTATGGTTTTGTCAATAGTCCAATGTACAATTTTGTTTGTTTGTACAGTGTCTCCTCCCCCCCCCCCTCAATGTACAGTTTTGCTTGTTTATACAGTGTGTCTCCCCCCCCCCAACCACCTCCAATGTAAATTACCCAGTATGGTTGTCAATATCCCAATGTACCCAACCCCCCCCACCCAACCTCCTCCAATGTACAGTTTCTACGTCAAATGTATATACTCCCTTTTCTTGACTCCTTCTGTATCACAAACAGTACTGTATTTGCAAATCTGGTATGTCATAAATGTATAGATGTAGCAGTACTGACTATCTGTATGTCATGTATGTCATATATGTCCTGATGAATTGAAAATGGGGGACCCTGATGTAAACAAGACGAAAGTCTTTCTCTGGTCTGCATCTCCTTAACAATTGTGTGTATTGAGCTGTACTGTATTGTACCCATTCTGCAATCTGTTAATAAAGTTTTCAATCAATCAATCAAACAATGCATTGATAACTTGTTTCAAATGACAATATATACCCCTGTGAATATTATTGCACAGATCGGAATACGGGCGTGTGTGTGGGAGTCAAAGATATTTTGACAGTGATATGCGAGCAGAGAAGCTCCATCCCTGTGTGGTCTTCTGTCCCTCTCTCTCTCTCTCTCTCTCTATCTCTCTCTCTCTCTCTCTCTCTCTATCTCCCTCTCTCTCGCTCACTCGTTCTCTGCCTCTCTCTGTCGGCACCCGCTTGAGGAAGTGTCGGTATTTCCACACACTCTGTTGTTGAGCGAATGGTTGCGCTACAACCATAGAGGGGGCGTTACTGCAGATCAGCTCCTTGCTACATAGGATAGCGAGTCAAATAAGAATAGCTTAGTTCACTGGGGGAGGATATTGTCTCAACTGAATTGGAGCAATCCACCAAAATGAGAATTAGAGACAGAGACCCCATTGATACAAACCCCCATTGCTAGGAAACAATGGTAAACACTGGAAAAGGCCATTTATAATCCATTGGCATTTCGTCCCTATACACACTACAATTAAAAATTCAAATGCATATGATTGGTATATTGGGGCGTCTTTGTATCAGGGGTAGAGGTCAGGGGTCCAATGATCAAAGGGTTGGTGGTTCAAATCCCGCTCAAGCCCATGTCCATCCCATTGCCGTTGTGTCCTTAACCTACTTGCCTCGTATGAATGTGTATGCATGTGAATGAATGTTGGTGGTGGTCGGAGGGGCCGTAGGCGATGATTATTCGCCACGCTTCCGTGAGTCTGCCTCAGGGCAGCTCTGGCTGCAATTGTAGCTTACCACCACCGGTATGACTGTGTATGAACGAATAATGGACTCTGTGAAGCGCTCTGGGTGTCATGAAGAGCGCTATATAAATCCAAGCCATTATTATTATTATTATTATTATTATTATTATTATTATTATTATTATTATTATTATTATTATTATTATTATTATTATTATTATTATTATTATTATTATTATTATTATTATTATTATTATTATTATTATTATTATGTTCCATCATGCATGCATGAAAGGGGGGGGGTCGTTTCTGATTAATTGATTGTCAATAACGGCATTCGTCAGTACAACAGCATACGCTGATCAGGGCGATGGCTATGAAAACAATACACAACCAAGCTGAAATTGACATTTAATTGCTCTTACCTGTGGCCGATGAGATTCCAAAAAGAATATTCCAATTATTTGATTGCCATCTGCTAGATTGTATGTCCATTTGGGCCACGACATAACCCCCCCACAGTATAATGAATTGGGTGTCCCGAAAGCGATTCAATGCGATCAGGGAGACCCCTCGATCCAGGCTACTCGAAAACTGTGGCCGGATGAATTTCAATGATACACAGCCACATACACAGAGTCACAAAGGGAGTGCAACATCGACCGCATACCACCAGGCGGCGGTATTGTACTTTTGCGATCTCAGAGTCATTCCATATGGTCACACAGCCTTCCTAGATGATTTATGAATGGAAATAGCGAATAAAATAAATAACGATCCAATAACGTATATATATACGTGGTTGGCGTTATTCTATTGGCGGACAAACGCGTATATATGAGTTAACTGAATGAGTTAATGGTCCTAACTAGTTAATGCTCCTAACTACATAGCTTCGCCTTAGAACCAAACAGTATAGCCTCTGTCCTTCATATGTGCAGGGACAGCTTGTTGTCCCCTAGCCATTCTCTAACCTTCTGAAGCTCAGTTGTCAATGTTTGTTCTACCACACTTTTTTTTGTGTGGGAACAAGCAGCGTTGAGTCATCGGCATACAGAAAAAGATCACAAGAGCAGGCTGGTTTTAGGTAATTGATGTAAAGAAGGAACAATATTGGACCCAGGACACTTCCTTGTGGAACACCACATTCTACTGTCCTTGGTTCGTAGAGTACTCCCCCAACATCCACCTTCTGCTGTCTTCCCTCTAGATATGAGCTGACCCAATTTAAAGCTGCCTTGTTGAAACCTAGTGCTTTGAGCTAACCTAATATTTCCCTTCATCTACCTCTCTCCTGGTGTAGTTTGTGAGATATAGCAGACAGGAGTCTGTAGAGTGTGACTTCCTGAAACCTGACTGAAACTGAAACATCAGATTGTGAGTAGAGATGTACCTGTCGATCTGTTCATATATAAGCTTTTCTATTACTTTTGATACAAGCTAAAGATTGAAAAGGGCCTATAGTTGCCCTGTTCTAGCTTGTTTCCTTTTTTAAAAAGGGGATTAACTCTCGCCATCTTCATTTCGCTGGAATATTCCTGTTTCAATGGATGTATTGACTATTGTCGGAAATTAACGTCAGACTTTAGGCTCATATCATATATAAATATATTAGTTAATTAGGAACATTGATTAAGTTAAAAGTCATTGATAGATAGGATTACAGTACAATCAGTATCAAACATTTGAGAACACTATGGGTGCCTTTTACAATGAGAGGCTTTTAGGCCAAGGTTACAGGGGCCCCCTTATCTCCAGAAAGGTGGCTGGCCGGCCGGCAGGGATGCCTGTGCATTTTCCTGTTACATAACCGAGCTGGATCATATGGGAAAGGACACAGGTGTCTCACACTTGATTGGTCAGCCAGCGAAGACACCCTAGGTGAGACAGTATATCAGACCATTTTAGAATAGAGGAAGGGAGAGCTCCCTGGCGACTCTGCTATACACTGCATTGCTGTCAACAAGCTTGTCGTGATCCATGGACCACCCAATAATTCATGTAATTATGCTTTCTGATTATTCAATAAATACCATACATGATGTTTGAACTCATTGTCCTGTGTCTAATATTCGATATCCTTTTGTCCTGATTCGAGGAACAACCAAATGATCCCACACTATGTGGGCAATACTACAGTAGGTGCAATAATATCTGTCACGTCCCTCAAGAACCTGGCCGGGATCTCGTCTAGTCCTGTAGCCTTGGTTGAGTCTAGCTTTCTGATCTTATCTAGAACTTCCCATTATGTTACCTTCCTGAGAGAAAAAGCATCCTTATGTACACCTTGTTCTTTATAGAACTTCCCAGTCTCTCCATAAACCTCTGTCTGAGCTGGCAGGTTATTTGCTATGGTAGTAAAGTAGCTATTTAAGCTGTCTGTGACCTCTCACTTCAAGTTTCAAGTTTCAAGTTTCTTTAATAGTTGTCATACAGAAGTACAGAATACTTTTATACAAAATGCTTCTTACTGTTACGCTCCAGAGACTGTGCTAGACAAGATAAGTATCAAATAACATAGTATAGCATGTAAATTAGAAGTAGAAAATGAGGTCACAGTGTTCAGTATAGACATATGTACAATGTTCGATGCAGAATAGGCGTAACTGAGTTACCATATAATATACAATACTATGCAGTGTACTAATATACAATACTATATAGTGCAAAGCAGAAATGGGATGAGGTACAATTTAAGTACAATTTACATTAAGGTGTACGAGTTGTAGTGCAATCCTTTATCAATAAATAAGTGTGGGGAGTGGGTGCTACAGTGTGTTTGTTTAAAGTGAGTGTGTGCTATAAAGTGTGGGGAGTGGGTGCTACAGTGTGTTTGTTTAAAGTGAGTGTGTGCGTGTGGATGTGTGTGCTATGTGCGTTTGATGGTTGTTGTGTAGTGTTCATTGTTCGTTGAGCAGCCTGATGGCCTGGGGATAGAAGCTTCTTCTGAGTCTTTCTGTGCTCGCCTTGAGACTCGGGTATCGCTTGCCTGACCGCAGTAGTTCAAAGAGGCAGTTGTTCGGGTGACTGGAGTCCTTAATGATTCGCTTAGCCTTGCCCCTGCACCGCTTGTCAGCTGATATCTTATCTCCTATTTGTAGGCTGATATATACTTATTTGGTCATTAGCTTTCTACTGTGCCCTACTTCTTTCAAGGTATTCCAAAGGCGCCTTAGATTTTTTTTGTTTTCAGCTATATTTTCTTTGTAGTGTCCCTTCTTAGCTTTCTCGATCATCTACCTCATTTCTAGATTTCTTAAATTCTGAAAACGCTAGTTCTGTCCAGGTCTTTTTAAACTCTGAAAGGTGTTTGTCTCTTATTTTCATTTCCTCCACTATATCATTGCTAATCCAGGGTTGGGTTCTTTGTTTGATCCTAACTGTCTTCCTTGGCATAAGTGTACACACTTAGGCATACATTTTTCTTTCAAATATGACCATGCTTTGTCTACCTTATTGCATAGCAACACCTGTGACCAAAGTGAATATCTGTTATGCTGTAGTTCTTCATTGATCTAATCCTGACAGTATTATGGCCATCATACTGTAGGTGTCCTCTGAACTTTCCTTGTGCAGTATATACCATAATGATCCCTAAGAGCACAAACAAACACTCCAGAGCTTGCCACCTTAGCTTTGTCAGACACCAATATTTGATCTAATAATATGGTTTGCGATGTTGGGGTAACTCTTGTAGGTTCTGTTATGAGTTGGTGTACATCGAACATTTTACAAAAAGTTACTAAGGCTTTCTGACCTGACCTGCCCTGCCCTTGTTTGTAATATCAGAGTTGAAATCGCCCAGCAAAACCACCAAGGATTTCTCGAAATCCCTGCATTTAGCACACACTTCTTCCATTATATCATAACAAATGTTCTGTTCTGGTGGTCTGTAAACTGCCCCTACTAATATTGGTTTGCTCTTTGGCAGAAGAATGTCCAACCAAACTGCCTCCAAGTCTACATGATCTAATTCTGATCTAACATTAAAACCAATGTTTGCTGTTAGGGATTGTAATGCGACCCCAATTGCATGACACAGACAGGTATTCAAAGTTAGCCAAAACAAGGGCTTAATTTATTCACAACAAAAAAGCGGCACTGTCCCTTTAAGGGAGAACTCAAAATACACAGGTGAATCTTCTAGAGACCATGAATGAAATAAAAGTTCTGAGTCTGGTCCTGTTCAGACTCACCAGAACACTTGCAAACAGGGGTCCATGAAAAAAGGAGTGAGAACATAGGCATCCTCCCATGGAAGCATAGAGAGCGATGACGATGCCTCACACCACAGAACACTGCCGACGGACCACTCAGCAAACAGGACCCACGAAAAAGGAGTGAGAACATAGGAATCCTCCCGTGGAAGCATAGAGAGCGATGACGATGTCTCACACCAGGAACGAGGCCCACGGAGAGAGAGTAGGGCAGTAGCAGTGGCGGCTCTGCCACTAGGGGCGCAAGGGCGCCGACCCACCTGCTGACTGCTGTTAAATCAGAGAGAAGAAGAAAATAAAACTTTTTAGTTTTTAGTTTTATAGCCCTATAAATAATATAAACATGTTTAAAATTAATAACATTTACTCATTTTAAGTATGTTTGTGTTTCCAATGCACAATATAACGTTATTATATAAAATAAAAAAATACTCGTTTTCTTGAACAGGAAGTGACATCACTTTTTATTTTTATTTTTTTTCGGCCCGGGCTAGACGCAATAGCGCTCTGAGTGCGCATCACGGTTTGATCGCTGTATCCGTCGAAGCCAATCAGTGCGTAACGCGTTGTGCGTTGAAATATGACTATTATGTTGGAATCCGGGCGCGATTTGAAGCGGTCTAGCCAGTAGCGTCAAGAATGTCTGTAGCCGCATTTCGCGGAGACGCTCTCTGATTGGCCGACGCCAGTATTTTTTTCCGTAGCAGAATTTCACAGAGACGATCTCTGATTGGCCGAATCCAATTTCTAATGTTCCAATTCTAGCTTATTCCGGAATTTCCGGTCCGTTGGTGAGAGACTGAGAGAATGAGAGATAGTTGTGTTGTTATGTTGTTGTGAAATGCAGGCAGCAGAGCGTGCCGTGACTGCAAGTTCTTTAGATGGTTAAGCTTAGGCTGTCTCCGCGAAATGCGGCTACGGAAAAAAGTATTGACTGTGCTTGCTGAGACGACAATTAATAGGCTAGCGATTCAAAACGCGCTGCTGTGTTGTGAACTATAACATTAATTTAGCTGCTGCTGATGCATAATGAATGAATGGTGAGTTGTTTAAAATGACAACATACATGTGTTAATTATTTGATTTGATTGATCCGAGAGACAGAGAGAGATTGCTCCAGAGCATCTCAGAGCATTACATTTTCAACTCGACCTATTAACGAGAACTGCGACCTACAAGGCACCAGCGCCAGCGGCCGCCACTGGGCAGTAGATGGCACGACGTCTCACCCCAGAGACGCGGCGGTAGATGGTAGCAACGGTGAATGGCATGACATCCGAAGTGGGAACATAGGGATCCTCCTGTGGAAGTCTAGAGAGCGAAGACGATGACCCACTCCAGGAAACGGCGATAGGTGGTAGTGCACAGAGACGACCTGGCAATACTTGTAGTCTCCCGACGAGCTGAATGCCAACCACTCTCAGGTGCGTGAGGTAGAATGTTTGGCACGCCCCCTCGTTGGGAAGCATGCAGTTCTTGCCCAGCCCTCACAGTTTGCCCTCACATAGACACACACCCCTCCTCCATTTCTGTTTCTATCTTTTCTAATCACACTGTAGCCATTTATCTCTTTTTCTGAGTCAATGACAGTGCTATCCAAGAATGGCTCATTGCAAATAACACCTACTTCTTGATTGATAAACATCTCACGGATTAGCACTATATTAGGGAGGAGGCTGTTGACAGAATCCGGATATAGGGCGACAATAATGTGGTCAAGAGGCATGGTTTCTATCTTGAGCCTTAACTGGCGTGGTTTATTTATTCACATGGCAGAGCAGCAGTTCTACAGTTCTCCTCTCACTGAGAGGCTGGGGGAAAGAGAAATAATAGGAGGAGACATCTCTATTTATACTCGCCACCTGGTGGTGTTCCTGAGTGGCTCCGCCTAGAGCGCCCTCTAGTGGAAACAGTTATATATGCAGCTAGACAGTTACTAGTGGAAACAGTTATATATGCAGTTAGACAGTTACTAACAATCCTACATCGAACCTCTGACTTCAACAGAGGCTTCTAATATTAAGATGGAAGAAGTGAAGTCCTCTTTTGTTAAGAACGTTGAGTACTTTCCTCTCTGCTTTGTTCCTCCCCTCCTTCAACTGCCTCTGATACTTCTCCTTGTTGAGTTGTCGCTTGCACCTGCCGCTCCGCTGTCTCCATCTGCTCCCTCCTCCGTGTCTCTGCCCTGGTCTGCCGCCCTCAACCACCGCCTCACCATCCTTGTCACCGCTGGTGCCGCCGGCAGCTCCGGGCCTCCAGACCGGGGCGCCTCCTCGGTGTCTCCCCGCCTCCAAGCCGACCTCGACCAGCCTCTCCCGGATGCTCCACGGTGCTCGGAGAGCAGACACAACCAGCAAGCAGATTAGTTTGTTGTTCATAATCATGGCTTGGCATATCACTGTAAAAAATGCATACCTGAGATACAGTGGTGTTGCTCCTGTTTGGAACCACACTGGTAGATGATCCATTTTCAACTTGGGAGGGGAGAGTAGGGGTAGACAGTAGGGGAAGAGATGGAGGGCAGAGAGAGTAGAGGAGGGAGGGAGGAGAAAGAGTAGGGGGAAAGAGGGAAGAGAAAGAGAGTAGGGGGAGAGAGGGAGGAGAGAGAATAGGGGGAGAGAGGGAGGAGAGATAGTAGAGAGAAAGAGGGATGAGAGAGACTAGGGGGAGAGGGAGTAGAGAGAGTAGGGGGAGAGAGAGACAGGGGGAGAAAACAAGAGTATGGAGAGAGAGAGTAGGTGGAGAGGGAGTAGAGAGATAGATGGAGGAGATAGAGGGAGTAGGGGGAGAGAGGGAGGAAAGAGAGAGTAGGGGAGAGAGGGAGGAGAGAGAGAAAAGGGGGGAGGAGAGAGAGGGAGGAGAGAAAGTAGGGGGGGAAATAATGAGAGAGTAGGGGGAGAGGGAGTAGAGAGGTAGTTATTGGATAGCTTTCCCTGGGTAAGAGAGAGAGAGAGAGAGAGAGAGAGAGAGAGAGAGAGAGAGAGAGAGAGAGAGAGAGAGAGAGAGAGAGAGAGAGAGAGAGAGAGAGAGAGAAAGTTGTTACATTATCCAGAAAAGGTTGTTACTTTTTCCAGAAAATATTTTTACTTTTTCTACAAAAGAAAAAGTTGTTACATTATCCAGAAATGGTTGTAACATTATCAATAAAATGTAGTTACATTATCCAGAAAAAGGTTGTTACATTATCCAGAGAATAATGTAGCAATGTTTTCTGGATAATGTAACAACCTTTACTGGATAATGTAAAACCTTTTTCCTGGATAAGGTAACAACCTTTTTCTGGATAAAAGTTGTTACATTATCCAGAAAGGGTTGCTACTTTTTTCAGAAAAAGTTACAACAATATTTACAATAGTTACATTATCCAGAAATTGTTGTTACATTCTTTTTTGGATAATTCAACAACTTTCCCTGGGTAAAAGTTGTTACATGATCCAGAAAAGGTTGTTACATGATCCAGAAAAGGTAGTTACTATTTCCAGAAAAGGTTGTTACATTATCAATCAAATGTAGTTACATTTTACAGAAAAGGTTGTTATACTTCATAACTAGCTTCTCGCTCTGCTCTATGGGAAATCCCCTGTTGCCTAGGGCAACCTGAAAGAATATACTAGGACCGCTACTGTTCCTAATTTATGCAAATGACATGTCGTCAGCTTGTGACTGCAACTTGTTCCTGTTTGCGGACGACTCAGCCCTGCTGGTCTCTGACAAGAACAAGTTACAGGTTGAAAAAACCCTCAGCTCGGAACTAGGCAAAATCTGCATATGGCTCGCCGACAACAAACTATCATTACACATGGGCAAAACAGAGTCCATTCTCTTCGGTTCAAATAACAAACTCAGCAAGACCGACGGCTTCTCAGTTACAGTGGGTGACAATATTGTCACAAGGAAAGATGAAATTACCTACCTGGGTTCCATCCTAGAGGCTAATCTTTCCTGTGACAAAATGGCATCCAATGTAATAAAAAAAGTCAACCAACAAACTCGATTCTTGTACCGGATCTCCTCTCTAGTAAACAAGAATACCCTGAAGACTCTGGCAGGAGCACTCATTCAAGGGTACTACGACTATGCTTGCACCTCATGGTACCAAAGCACCTCAAAGGCACTAAAAACCAAATTACAAACATCTCAAAACAAACTAGTCAGACTACTGCTTGACCTGACTCCTAGAACCCACCTCACCCCTGCCCACTTTGCCAACCTAGGATGGCTTAGAGTAGACGACAGAGTACAGCAACTTGCAATGGGCCTGGTCTACAAGATACACTACACGACCAAGGTACCCATGTACATGTCAAAATACTTCCCAAAGGTCAGTGAATACCACGATCACAACACCAGAGGGAGCTCCACAAATCATGTTAAACCCAGATTCGGCTCAAACAAGGGACTAAACACGTTTCGCAATTATGCCACATCAATGTGGAATGCCCTACCCAAAGCTGTAAAGGAATGTGAATCACTACCCACTTTCAAAAACTCTCTCAAAGAACACCTACGGGAGACTGCAAGACCAAGAATGGCTTTGTCAGTATTCCAATGTACAGTGTACAGTGTCGTCGTCCCCCTACCCAACCCCCCCCCCCCCCCCCCCCACCTCCAATGTACAGCCCCACCCACCCAACCCCACCCCACCTACCCAACCTCCTCCAATGTACAGTTTCTATGTCTAATGTATATACACTCTTTTTCTGGACACTTTTCGTATCACAAACAGTAATGTATTTGCAAATCTGGTATGTCATAAATGTATAGATGTAGCAGTACTGTCTATCTCTATGTCGTGTGTGTCATATGATGAATTGAAAATGGGGGACCCTGATGTAAACAAGACGAAAGTCTTTCTCTGGTCTGCATCCCCTTAACAATTGTATGTATTGAGCTGTACTGTACTGTACCCATTCTGCAATCTGTTAATAAACTTTTCAATCAATCAATCAATCAATGTGTCTTTTCATTGTGAACACAGCGCACGGCTAGCGGCGCCACTTTCTGTTTCACCTCATGCATGCTTTCGTGTTTACGAGAGGCTGGTTGGGGGGGGGGGGGGGGGTGAGGATAAACCCTCCCCTTGGGACGCAGCTCAAAACGAGCCCGCCTTTCTTCATTTGGGGATCCTTCGTTAGCGTCACGCTGGTACGTAGGATTCCACTCCGTCTGCTCCCCCGACATTAGGGCAACTATTTCCGTATCCTGCTCGTTGTGGGGAGGGGAGGGGGGCTAAGGTTCCTGGCCATTGTAAAACGTCACAGGCACCCAGGTCGTTGTTTGGTTGGAACAAAGGTGTAGCGATGTCACCCAAATATGTTTGAACATGCACATGAAACGGGATATAACGAGGGTTATTCTGTAACTCTAGTTATAAGAGTTCATGTCAAGTAGACAATTGTCTATCTTGTGGGATGAAGCCGTAGGGCGTATGTTTTTTCCCTTTGTAGGCATCGCGGGACTGGCGCTGCCGGTATGTGGGGAGTTTTTTCACCCAAGACAGAGTGAAGACAACACATTATGCATGTCCAGCCGTAGAGCAGGCCATCCCCAGCGGGCTAATCGCTTAGCTGAAACGGGACAATGCTCAGCGGGGGAGCTGCCTCATTTACCAGGGGTAATGACTGCTGCCCTCCTCGTTTCAAACCGCCCCTTTCTGTCCCCCCCATTGGGTGCAATTGCCCAGACCCCAGCCTCGTTGGCTGAGTCAGGCTACGAAACCCCAACCCCACGACATCCCTTGCTGGCACAGTCGGGAGGAACCCGCCCCACGGGACCCCTCGTCGGCAAAGCCAGGGTTTGCAATGCACAGCGGGAGGGACCGGGTTGCGTGTAGCTTAATCCCAGCGGAAGAGTGCAAGAGCGCTTCCGCATTCTTCGCCATACGCCTATACGGTAATGCGCATTTCCTTTTCCTTCGCCCAGGTGCTCGCGCATGTGCATGAGATCGCCGCTTGGTTCGCCGCTTTGGTTCATATTAATCACATATTAACGCTAACGCGCCATATTAGCACACATTTACATGGCCGCCTAGTTATAGTTGAAAGTGGGGGTGCAAGATTTTTTTTTATTTCTTTAATTTTTTTTTTATATATTTTTTTTATTTTTTTTTGACAGGCAAGGTGTGGTTTGGAGGGGGTCCGGCACGACCCCCTCCATGGCAGATTTTTTTTTTTAAATTTAATGAACCTGTACGTGCAATTTCCTGCAATATAGAGCCACCACTAGACCCCTGGCCCTTCTATCCTCTTTGTTTTACTGTGTCCTACCAGTTTTTATTACTTTCATTGCTTTATTATGTTTTGAATCCTATATCTTGCACCATACTGTTTGTTTTTGTTGCTTTCATTGCTTTGCTATGTTTTTTTTCTTTCTTTTAATCTTATACCTTGCCTCACACTAATTTGTTTTTATCAACTTGCTTGTGAAGCACTTTGGTGTCAGCTGCCGCTGCCTGGAAATGTGCTATACAAATAAAACTGACTTGACTTGACTTGACTTCAATCTTGACCAATAAAGCTGCTCTTTTCACTATAAAACTCAGTTTATATTGCAGTATGATAGCCAATTACTATAATAATAATATATTAATATATATATATACTGTATATACACTGTATATTGATTTTTCGCTCATTCATTTTTATTAAATCAATCTCCTTTCAAATAGGCCAAGTTTTAATAAGAAAGAGAAAAAATATATATTTCCATTACCTGTAAATCTTGTGTCTCTTTCTCTCCTTCTCTGCCTCCTCCCTGAGTCTGCAGTGCACAATCATGACATCGATCTCAAAAAAAAAAAAAAAAAAAAAAAAAAGTAAAAAAATAAAATGGAGGCCCCTCGTCACTATAGGCCCACGGGCCGCGGCCGTCGTTAATCCGGCCCTGCTCGTCTGCCATATAGATAGCGTTAACGTTTGCAAATGAAGTCAACGTCATCCAGCTCACACCACATATCTAGATAACGTTAGCTAGCGGCTAGCACTAAAGCTAACGCCAACCAGAGAGGGAAACGTTATTATTATTTATTCGAGGAAACCGTATGACCAGATCGCAATTCGGGACCGTGAAACACTTTTATTGTATTGCGTGGTAGAACCGTAGAAGTTCTACTACCACTCAATAGTAACTTATGTCTAACATAATCCTTTTATTTGAACAACTTACTGGAAAAGCCTGCCTGCCTGGTCTGCCACCAATATTATGACGCACTCTGTGCGCTTTGATATTTACACTCAGCCTACCTGCAGCCAGACTGCAGCGCTGTGAGCCAAAAGGTCTACGCGCTGGAGATGGGAGGCACTGGATCAAACCATAATGGGGCAGGGGGGGGGGGGGGGGTTCGCAATCTTTGGAAACTTAAAAACTTGTTATTAAGTGTCATTGCGTATTATTAATTTGATTGAAATTACGTAGTTATGGTTAGATAATATTGATATATTGGGGGGGGGATATATCAATGATCAAAAAGTGAGGGAGCAAAGAGACAAGCTTGCTCCCCCAAGTTCAATACTGGTAGAGCACCCGCTTCGCCTGCTCAATTACGTAGGCGCCTATGCACATATATACACGCGATGGATGCAGCAGGCGATCACTGCTACTGTTATTCAGCCGCTTACCCGAGTCTAAGCCAAGCTGCACTTTAACATAGGCCTGGGTTGTTTTTATTTCTGTTAGCGCTGCCACTCTGCAGTAAACAGACATCACTGATATAGAGTGTCTGGTCAGTAACATGGGTCTAGAACCCACCTCACCCCTGCCCACTTTGACAACCTAGGATGGCTTAGAGTAGACGACAGAGTACATTTTCCTTTTTGAAAATCATCTGACATGAAGATGGAACACATTTTTGTTGTTAATATGATTTATATTACTGGTAGTTCATACAAGACATTATCCTCTAAGCCAAGCTGCACTTTAACATGGGCCTGGGTTGTTTTTATTTCTGTTAGCGCTGCAGATATAACAAAGAGGTCTAGCTGAGTCAATGTTGATGGTTTTGTTGAACATTTGTACGTCACAGGAGAGAAACCGTGTATTCAAAGAAAGCTATTAAAATAGTCTTTGAATCTAAATATACTTTCTTTGTAAAATTTGTCATAATGTAGCATTTGTGTGTGTAACGTACTGTAAAAAATAAATGTTTTTTCACAGGAAATTCACTATTATTTTACAGATTACTTTTGTTTTTCTACTTTAAGTGTAAATGCCATACAAATATAGTAAATTACCTTTTATCAAAATATTAACCATTAAATAAAGGTTGTAATTAGGGCTGTCAGTTTATCTGTATGTCATATATGTCCTGATGAATTGAAAATGGGGGACCCTGATGTAAACAAGACGAAAGTCTTTCTCTGGTCTGCATCCCCTTAACAATTGTGTGTATTGAGCCATACTGTATTGTACCCATACTGCAATCTGTTATTTTCATTCAATCAATTTCATTCATCAATTTTATGAATGACCGAAAAAACAATGTTACAAAGTAAAGTTGACAGCTGCGTTGTGTTATCGTTACAATGTACAGGGAAATAACATTATGGCGTTGCGAGTGAATCGCGTCGCAATAATATACATACTCCATAATATGTAAAGTACAGTTGACAGCTGCGTTGTGTTAACGTTACTTACAATGTACAGGCAAATAACATTATGGCGTTGCGAGTGAATCGCGTCGCAATAATATACATGTATTCCATAATATGTAAAGTACAGTTGACAGCTGCGTTGTGTTAACGTTACAATGTACAGGGAAATAACATTATGTGGTCCTCGTTTGGATAATATGTAAAGTACAGTTGACAGCTGCGTTGTGTTACGTTGCAATGTACGCGGAAATGCTGCGTTGTGTTGCAATGTACTACATGCATTCCATTTCGGCGTCTGAGCGGGGGGAAAGAAAATGCGCATTTGGAGGGCGTTACCACGGCCAATCGGGGCAAAATGCGGAAGCGCTCTTGCACTCTTCCGCTGGGATTAAGCTACATGTGACCGGGTTACCTATCTACGATTATTAGCAGGCCAGCTGCCAGTTGGCTGTGAGGCCGCTTTGTGATTCTTGCCGCGTGTGGCTACAGCAGTACCACACGTCGGTGTGGATGGAGGGAACGTTGAGAGCGGGGCTCGTGTGGCAATTTGCACGCCCTCGCCCTCCGTTTTTGGGGTTCTGAAACAGACTCTATTATCAGAGTCCACGGCAGCGACAGCCCTGGCCGACGAGATTCAAGATCCCTGGCCAATGCAAGAGACCCACACAGAGAATGAAGTGGTATCCCCCATCCATTCCAGAGTGATAAAACAGTCTAATTAGATTAGATTAAAATGTATTGTCATTATACAGTACAACGAAGACATTTGGCATCCAACCAGAGTGCAAATGTAACAGTAAAGTGCAATAGTAATATACAATACTAATCAGATGTATGTACAGTACAGATCACTTTAAACAAAATGTCATTTTATCATGCGTATCTTGTGTTACCTATTCTTTTTTCTATGCCTATTTTTATTGTATTTTGCACAATCAATCCGCATTTCACTGTATGTATGTGACTGTTGACAGAGTCACCTGGGGAGCAACAATAATATGTTCATCACGACAAGGTCCTTCTTTAGCCTTTAATCAGCGTGGTTTATTTCACATTGCATATGCACCATGAGACCTTCTCTCTGTGAGAGGTAGATGAGGAAGAGATCGAGGGGGAGGGAACAATCCCTTTTATACCCTCTTACCTGACGTCAACCACAACAGCTGCGTCTCCTTATGCCTATAGCGCCCTCTTGTGGAACAGTTAAGCAGTTACATACTATCATATTAACACATAAACTCAACACTCCCACTTATGGATGACGTGTATACTGTACAACTTTTCCAAAAACAACTTTTTAAAGAAAAAAATACAGTTCAAAACATCAAAAGAATATGGCAGTCAATATTACATAACAGGCAATATTTTACACACCAAACATGACCTCTGCAAATCTTCTCAATTTCAGTTTGGAGACAGGCTTGGTCATAGCGTCTGCAACCATGTCGTCTGTAGGACAGTAAACAAGTGTCATCCTTTCTTCTCTGATGACAGATCTGATGAAGTGATATTTTATATCCACATGTTTACACCTCTGTCGGCACACAGGGTTTCTAGCGAGTGCAATGGTTCCCTGGTTGTCTTCATAAACAACAGTTTTCTTATATACATAGGTATCCATTCCTTCGAGCAGTTGTTCTAGATAAATACATTCCTGTATTGTCAGAGCCATGTATTCGGCTTCACAAGTTGATAGTGCCACTGTGGGCTGTTTCTTTGTTTTCCATGAAACCAGTGAGCTGTCTGTACTCAAACTCACACAATACCCAGTGCCGCCCAATCTGCATCGCTATAGGCTTGAAGCCCTAAGACCTCGCTGCTCTTTCTGAAAAAAGCTGTTTATCTGCTGTGCCTTTGAGATAGTGAAAAACATGTTTTGCTGTAATCCAGTGCTCCTCTGTGGGATCAGCAAAATGCTGTGATAATTTACTCACTACAAAACATAGGTCAGGGCGAGTACATGTTGTCAAATAAATAAGGCTACCTACAGCTTCTCTGTACATCTTTACATCTGTCAATTTCTGAGCATCCTCTTGGTAGTCTAGCTTTTGATCACATGGTGTTTCCCTTGTTCTACATTCTTGCATGTCAAAACGTTTCAGGATCTTTTCCACATATCTCTTCTGGGATATTTTTACCCAACTGGCAGACTGTTCGAAGTCTATGCCTAGAAAATGTTTTAACCTACCTAGGTCTTTCATTTTGAATCTGGTGGAAAGCATACTTTTCACCTGCTCTAGGTTTCTAGTGTTGTCTGCTGCGATGATTAAATCATCCACCCAAATCACAATTATCACTTTTCCTGACTCTTTTGACTCCTTTGACTAAACACAGGGGTCTACTGGCTTCTGTATGAAGTGATCTTCAATTAGACATGTATGAAGCATCTCATTCCAATTTCGCCCAGACTGTTTCAGGCCGTAAATGGATTTTTCTAGCTTACACACTAGCTTCTCTCCTTTCTTCTCGTAACCTTCAGGTTGTTCCATATATATCTCCCTATCAATGGGTGCGTGCAGGTAGGCTGTCTTCACATCCATCTGGTGTAAAATCAAACTGTCCTCAGCTGCTTTCTGCATCACTACCTGTACACTGGTCAGATTGGCTGTGGGTGAGAATGTCTCACCGTAGTCTATACCTTCCCTCTGACTGTATCCTTTAGCTACAAACCTGGCCTTGTACTTGTCGTGGCCTTCAATACCCTCCTTGATTGAGTACACCTATTTTCCTCCCACTGTCTGTCTACCCTCTGGTAACTTGGTTAGAGTAAAGGTATGGTTGTCCTCTAGGGACCTCATCTCCTCATCCATTGCTCTCTCCCATTTTCTTGACTCAGGGGACACCATGGCCTCTTTAAAGGTCTGAGGTACACCGCTTACTACTCTGTAGCAGTAATCTATGCTGGTAAGTGTACTGTCATCCTCGTCACTTTCTCTCTGGGCATAGTCTTTCAGATACTTTGGGGGTTTATGTTCCCGGGAGGGATATCTCCCACTGCATGAGGCACGTGACGTCACCCTAGGGTGCTTCCCGTCATCATCCTCTGGGGGTTGTTGACTGTCTGTCTGCACGTCTGTGCTCAGTACACTAGGCTGTGGTGTCTTTCTTTCTTCACACCCAACTCTGGAGTCCAGCTCTGGCTCCTGTGTCTGTGTCTCGTTCTCACAGGTTGTCTTTGTGACCAATTTTACTAGCCTGTGTTTTTGCACTTTCCCTTTACCGGGATAGTAGACTAGAAAAGCGGGGCTGCCCTTGTCGTGCCCTACAAAGAGTCCTTTTTCACACCTGGACTCGAGCTTTCCTCTGTCCTGCTGGTAAGCATAACACACTGACCCAAACGTGTGCATTCTGGCTAGATCACACCTTTTTCCTGTCAGTGCTGTATACGGGGTGGTGCCCGTGTGCTTATTAAAACACCGGTTTCTGGTGTAAGCGGCTTCTTGTACCGCATAATGCCATAGACTCTTGGATAAGTTACCATCTATTAGCTTACACCTAGCCATTTTGAAAAGAGTGCGTCCTTCCCTCTCTGCTATCCCGTTCTGGTGCGGCGAGTAAGGACAGGACGTCTCGTGTCTGAACTTATTCCTTCTCAACAGTGATTGGAACTCTCTATTTGTGAACTCGGTTCCGTTATCGGACCTCAAGCATCTTATGTTGCCATAAGGAGCTACATCTGCAAGGAATTTCTCTGTGGCCTGGAGTGTGTCACTCTTTGCTTTGAGAAAGTAAACAAACACTGCCCCTGTACACACATCTGTAAAAGACTGTACATATTTAAAGCCACCTATGGACTCATTGTTTACTGGACCGGCTAGATCTGTGTTAACTAGCTCAAGTGGTATCATTACTTTTTCCGTGGGACCTCTGTTCCTTGTTTGAGTGAACTTTCCCTTTATACACACATCACATTCTTTGTTAGGTCTATGCTGTTCACCATTAATGTGCATGCCTACTGTCACCGCTTGCAGCTTCAGTATATCCTCGTAATTACAATGACCCATGATCTCATGCCATGTCTGAATATCATGACTGACATTACACATATCAGTTTCGTTACATTCTGTTTGTACACCTCAATGTTAAATCTCGTACCGTTAGGTTCTACAAGAACATCTTTACCTTCATTGAAGAACACTTTGGCACCGTTTGCAGTAGCAGATTTACAGAGAATAGTTCTTGTGGGAACGAGGGTAGAGAGCGTTCTTTAACGTCACTGTACACCGCCGCTCCTCACTGTTTATGAGGCATACCTGTGTGTCTCTTCTCCCCTGTGACCACCCGAATGTGAGCTTCCCGTCTGCCAGCTCCATGCTGTGTCTCTCCGGCTCGAAGGTGCTGTCAAAGTTCTTGAATCGGTTCATGTCGTTGATGATGTGGGACGACGCACCTGTGTCCACGATCAGTCCCTTCCTTTGGACCTGCTGCTGCTGCGTTGACTGGGTGACGTACGTTGTCTGTGCACCGAAGATGAGGTCTTCTCTTCCTGCTGCTCTCCGGGCATCGTCTCGACTAGCCTCACGACCACTGTTGTGAAGGGCCAGATTAAACCGAATATATATATTTATTTATATATATATATTTAATTGTATTTGTATATTCTCTAATATTCCCTGATATCCCTTGTATATTCCTTGTACAATATGCATTGAATATCCATTCTAGCCTACTGAACATCCCATAATAGTCTCCATTCTACTATTGGTCGAGACCTTGGTGCCAGGCTGCCATACCCCTCAGACCCAGTTCAAACGTACCGCTCCACATGTACGAACAAGTCCTAGTTCCGCGTAGGAATCTGACTACCGCACCACTAATGGGACTATTTGTTCATAGTGCGTATATATACTGCGCTACTAAAGTAGGACTTCCTTTTCAGTCCAGTTTCTTACCCTCCAATAGAGTCACAGACGTAAAGCCTCCCCGCGACGCCACGTGTGGGAGTAAGGCCAAGTTCGCCTACCAGACGGGGCGGAGGCACTGCCCTCATGACATCTCCTTCATGGGCTACAAACGTAACACCACTCCCAGAACTGTCACTCTCCTCTCTCGAATATCATGCAGTATCTGTCTCTAATCCTTTCAATCTCACCATTGTTACACTCTACCGCCCTCCAGGTACACTCGATCACTTCACAGATGAGCTGGACATGCTTCTTAGCTCCTTACCGGAAGATGGTACCCCTCTCCTTCTACTGGGCGACTTCAACCTGCCTGACTCATCTCAGTCAGTCATAGTAGTCTCCCTACTACAATCGTTTGACCTGACTCCCACTGCCATGCCTCCCACCCACAAAGCAGGCAACTCCTTGGATCTCATATTTTCCCGTAACTCCAGCATCATTAACACCACGGTAACTCCCCTACATGTATCTGACCATTCCTTCATATCCTTCTCACTAACTCTCATGCTTAACCGAAAGGTCTTCACCCCAACTCAAACAGTCTCACTCAGACGCAACCTACCCTCCCTATCCCCCTCCACCCTCTCCTCTGACATACTATCCGCTCTACCTTTGAGTGACACCTTCTCTGCTCTCTCCACAGAGATGGCAACCTCCACCCTCCTTTCAGCCCTTGCAACCTCCTTCAACAAGCTCTGTCCCCTCGTTGAGAAACCTGCCCGCCGTTCCCCACCCAGTCCATGGCTGACAGATCCAGTGAGAGAACAAAGACAGGTCCTGAGAGCAGCTGAAAGGAAGTATAGAAAGTCACGCCTCACTGCTGACATCGACACATATCACAACCTCTTGTTAACATTCTCCAAAACCATCACTAATGCCAAAGCTTCTTTCTTCCACCATAGGATCGAGGCCTCTGCCAAGAATCTTCGCAAACTGCATGCTACCATGTCCTCCCTCCTCACTCCCCCCCCACCCCCCCCTCCCTCATCTTTCTCTGCCGAAGACTTTGCGATCTTCTTTGAGGAAAAAGTGGAGAACATCCGCAGCTCCTTCTCCCAACCCCCACCCATTCCAAATGCTGAATCGAGAACCTCATCCTTCACTCTGTCATCTTTCTCTCCCATTACAGAAGCAGAGACCCTGACACTGGTAACGTCAAACCGTCCGACTACTTGCCAGCTGGACCAGCTACCCTCCCCACTCCTCCAGACCATAGCACCAGACATCCTCCCATTCCTAACTGCAACCATCAACTCCTCACTCAACTCGGGGGTGGTCCCCACCTCCCTAAAACAAGCCAGAGTCACGCCGCTCATAAAAAAACCAACCCTGAACCCTACCGTCATAGGCAACTACCGTCCTGTCTCTCTTCTCTCCTTCCTTTCTAAAACACTTGAACGTGCTGTATCCAACCAACTTACTGCTTATCTCTTACAGAATGACCTCCTAGACCCTAATCAGTCAGGCTTCAGGACTGGTCACTCCACAGAGACAGCCCTCATTGCGGTCACAGAGGCACTTCACTTAGCAAAAGCGAAAGGCCTCTCCTCTGTCCTGATTCTCCTAGATCTATCTGCAGCCTTCGACACAGTCAACCACCAGATCCTCCTTGCGGCCCTCGCAGGAATGGGAGTGGCTGGCTCTGCGCTGACATGGCTGTCATCATACCTCAATGACCGCTCCTACCAAGTGTCATGGAGAGGGACCCTGTCGGCCACCCGCCCCCTGCGGACGGGTGTCCCCCAGGGCTCGGTTTTAGGACCCCTTCTCTTCTCCCTCTACACTAAATCACTGGGTAACATTATCACGTCTCATGGCTTCTCCTACCATTGTTATGCCGACGATACTCAACTCTTCCTCTCCTTCCCTCCCTCAGATATCCACGTCTCTGAGCGGATCTCGGCCTGTCTGTCCGACATCTCAGCCTGGATGACGTCCAACCACCTCAAACTGAACCTAAGCAAAACAGAATTGCTCCACCTGCCGGCCAAATCCTCCCCCCTAACCGACCTTTCAATCACAGTTGAGAATGCAGCTGTGACTGCGTCCCCGACCGCCAAGAACCTTGGTGTTGTCCTCGACGACCAGTTGAACTTCTCTGCTCACATCGCAGCGACGACCAGAACCTGCCGATTCCTCCTGAGCAACGTCAGAAGGATACGCCCCTTCCTGACAAAAGAAGCCACCCAACTCCTCGTCCAATCAACAGTCATCTCCCGCCTCGACTACTGCAATGCACTGCTCGCTGGCCTCCCGGCCACTGCCACTAAGCCTCTTCAACTCATTCAGAACGCAGCAGCCCGCCTGATCTCAAACCTACCGAAGTCGGCCCATGTCACCCCACTTCTTAGGGACCTGCACTGGCTCCCCATTGCTGCACGAATCCGCTTCAAGGCCCTCGACCTAGCATACCGTGCGGCAAAGGGAACCGCTCCCGCCTACCTCCGGTCAATGGTCTCTAACTACACACCCTCAAGACCCCTACGCTCTGCATCTTCTGGCCGCCTCAGACCTACTCCTATCCAAGCTCCGGGAGGGTCATCAAAGAGAAGTCGCCTATTCTCAGTCCTTGCCCCACAATGGTGGAATGAACTACCCACCCCAGTTAGGACAGCCGAATCACGTCCAATCTTTCGCCGTCGACTAAAGACGCACTTCTTCAACCATTATCTGAATTAAAAAATAAAAAAAAAAAAAAAAAAAACAATAAAAAAAATCTAACCCTAACTAACCGTACTGTCATGCACTTGTCCTAATAAACTAACCTACACTGTAGCACTCAACACTTTGATGAACATTGTTGCTCAGCTGATAGAGTTGTGCCCTTCCTGATGGCTTGTCGTACAGAACTTGTAAGTCGCTTTGGATAAAAGCGTCAGCTAAATGACTAAATGTAAATGTATTGAGACATCGTGTATATTAATATTTGAATAGTCATATTTGGCACTATATCGTCGAGTTGGACGTAGTCTATTAAGCTAATAATAGTCTGTTAATATATAGTGCTTCGTGCGGTGAGAATACTACCGTAGTCAGTACCCCATCGTTTCGGGCAGAGAACTGGCTGCTTATCCAGGGTGGTTGACCCCACGTGAAGCTGCACCCGAGGAGCCCCAGAGCCGACGAGCGAGTGGACCTGTATACCGGATTATTCTACCGACGACAGCCCGCCTTCCCAGGCACGGATTATGCTTTGTATACTTTGATTATTCCATGGATAAAGACCCCCGACACTGCCGTGTGTTGGAACCCCCCCCCCTGGAGAGGACGCAAGGTGAGGAGACGCTCTGCAAGACGAGGTCGCTTCACGTCTCTCCTCCGTGGACCGGATGACGCCGGCCCACAAAGAGTCCACCTGCTTTCATCTGTGGTCCAAGGATCGCCGGCGCATTGAACGGCACTACAGTGGGTTCACCTGGGATACCCTTGGCCGGATGAGGCAGCCGGATTCTACCCCCCCCCCCTTCCTACTCCTGTCGGCTTACAAGCGACCGGATTAACCCCCCCTAGTGTATCCAGTATATAATCATTAAAGTATCATTGCTGTTATTCCTTAAACTATTCCAGGTCGTATATGTACCACCTGCGCCTTCAGAGATTGGACATTCTCTATTGATATACCGACGAATACTCTTGCCATAAAAGTGCATACTAATTCCATTCATAAATGTGATTGATTTGATTAAGTGCTTGCTCTACACACCATCGCTGTGTAGAAATAAAGACCTATTTCTAATTCGTACATTTGTGTTGGATCCGTTTCATCTACGTGACAGTGTTCATCATAATATATTTATGCCGTGTACTGGGTGGCCGAATATTAAGTACAAAGGTAGTGGTAGTAAGTATCATATCTAGTAATACAGTCAGGGAATTGTACCCCTCAGTTACAATTGGTCCTTCGAGCCGGAGGGTAATTAGTGTAATATTAATATAGTGTTATTAATATTGAAATGGCCTATGATGAACACTCCACGAAACGATCCTCCTAACCAACGCCCGCAGCGCGAACGACGGCTCCCTCAGTACTTAGAGGCTTACGCTGTCAGTCAACAACCTAGTCTTCTATTAACAGTAAACGCGGTAAAACTAGAAAGTAAAAGTATGTCTAACCCCAACGCCCAGACTACCCCGACCATAGAGGCCCCTACGGGCTCTAATGTAACTGACCAAGTTCACGGTGGGGACCAGTGGGAACCAGACATGACTTCACACCCCGCCAGTACTGAAGAAGTAGTCCCCGATGAGTCCCGGGAGGAATACAACGCTACCGAGAGAGAACTCGGCACGGAAGAAGACGGGGAGAGCACCGTGGAGATAGAGCTCCAAGGCTCCGCAAGGAGTACCCCGAGGGAAGGCTCCCCTATACAACCGCCTTCTCCCAGCGAGGCAGAGAGGACCCTACAGCAGGCCTTCCTCATCAGCCTGAACGCCGCTGCTGAACGCGACCGACTGCAGATCCAGCAGCGGAGCGAAGAAGAGCATATACGTCTAGAACTAAGACGCATTCAGAGAGAAGAGAATGTGGCCCGAGACCGAGCAGACAGCCAGCGAGCAGCTGCTGGTGCTCTACGGGACGCAGAGCGCGACAGACAGCAAGCGCAACTAATAGAACAGCTGATCAGACGGACAACACCCTCTCCCTCCGCCAGAGGCTCCAGGAACTCGTCTAGACACACCTCCAGGGCGGCATCCCCTAGCCGAGTAAACAACCCTGAACTTGACCAACAGACGAGGTCTATACCCCCCACAGACCACCTCCCCCCACCGGTCCAAGCGAGACCTAGCAACCGGGAAGGAGCAGCATATCCTGTGGAGAGGCTAAACCAGAGACTACAAGCACTGGATGACCTAACTGAAGACGAAGAGGAAGAGGAGGAGAACCACGCCCGACGACAGCACAGTACTCTACCGGACCAGGAGGTCCGGTACAGCCCAGGCTATACTCCCGCGGAGCTGCGCTACAGACCCCCGACTCTATACACGGGTGAGCACGACGCACGACCCGCACCGAGGAACAGCACCTGGACAAGCGGGCCATGGTACACTGCCGGTACCAGCCCATACCAAGGAGCGGGAGGAGACTCGCCTAGGAGGCCTCTCCCCCAACGCTCGCCGATGTATCCACAGTCAGCGTCATACATTGGCCCGCCTATGGTACCCGACTTCACCCAAGAGAACCGGGCCCAGTATACGGAACTCTGCATGTGTCTGGAGACCATGTTGGTGGATGTATTGGATGAACGCCATAAATACGCCATCCTACTGAAGCACTTAAAGGTGCCCCGCGCACATAATATAGCGCTCGCCTACGCGACTTCCACCACCCCATACACAGCAGCGCTGGTAGCATTGGACCAGAGGTATGGGCGCATATGGGATTACGTGATCCAGGAGATCCGACACATCGACCGCTTACCCCCAGCAATAGACAATCGAGCACTGGACGACCTGTCCATCAGAGTGCAGTCCCTGGTAGGGATGTTGGGAGCGCAGAGAGAGAAGGGGAGGCATGAACTTTACGCCAACTCAAATGTGGAAAGGATCTTGGAGAAGCTGCCGCCCGCTCGACAGGAGCGTTTTAGGCGACAGAGGGACCACCGAGACCCGAATGGCCCCGAACCGAACCTCCTCGATCTAGCAGACTTCCTGGCGAGAGAAGTCAGCAGCCTACGGCTAGACACATTCGGACGGAGCACCCCTGGCTCCAGAGAAGGAACCAGACGACTAAATGATGGAAGAAGATCGGTGACTGTGATGCACCAATCGGAGTCAGTACCGAGCAGCAGGAGCCACAGTACCCCCTCCAGAACGGAGAAGTGGAAGATAGTGTGCCCCTACTGTGAGAAAGAACACTGGCTAGCGCAATGTGACTCCTTCCCCAAGCTGAACGCGGAGGAAGCAAGTCAATGGATAAAGTCCAACAAGCGCTGTTTTCGCTGTGCGCGCTCACACATGGCAGCCGAATGCCGCTTAAAGAAAAGGTGCACCAAGTGCGATGGAGCCCATCTGGACATACTTCACGACAGTAACAGACGGCGCCCTTCACCCGCACCATCCAGCAGCAAAGCGAGCGTCATGTACATCGATCCCGCCAGCAGCAGTGGAGCCCGAGTACTCCTAAAAGTAGTGAGTGTGACACTAAGCTACCAGAATAAAGTCCTGGACACTTACGCCGTCCTCGATGACGGGTCAGAGAAGACCCTGCTGCTCGCCTCCGCTGCGGCCCAGCTAGGGCTGCGGGGAAGCGAAACCCAAATGACAATTCGGACAATAAGACGAGATTTGAAGACGATAAAGGGCGAGAATGTCTCATTCTCTATCGCAGCAAGCGGCCAGCCGGAGCGACGGTACCAGATTACAGACGCTTTCACCAGCCAAGAAATAGGACTGTCGCGGTACACATACCCCGTCGCCAAGCTGATGGAGAAATATGCACATCTGCGCAAGTTACCGATCCCGCTCATAGACAATGCTATGCCGACCCTGTTGATAGGCTCCGACCATGCAGACCTCATTGTCCCGATAGACCGGGTTCATACCGGACCCCGAGGCTGTCCTGCAGCAGTCGAGACCCGTTTGGGATGGACTCTCCAAGGCCCGCTCGCCAAATCTCTCAACCGAAGTACAGCCACTAGATGTCTCCACTCCCGAGTCACAGAGGGAGAAACCGCACTCCTGCAACACGTAGAGCGGCTATGGACCTTGGAACAAATGCCCTTTAAGAACGGAAAGAAAGACATTCGCTCTAAAGATGACATTTACGCCATTCACCTCCTCGAGACAGGGACCAAGAGAGTCCCGGTCAACGGCGTGTTGAGATACGCCACGCCACTCCTGCGGCGAGAAGGAATGCCTACTTTCCACGCCAAGACAGACGCCACAGAACGGTACCTGCTGAACACGGAGCGGCGCTTAGCCAAGAACCCCGCCCAAGAGAGTGTATACCGCGCTGAGATTGAGAAGCTCATCACAGCGGGACACGTCACAAAGATGGACATTAAAGAGGCTGACCAGACCACTGAATCGTGGTACGTGCCTCACCACAAGGTCCATCACAACGGTAAAGACCGCATAGTATTTAACTGCAGCTACCAGATCGGATCCCAAAATCTGAATAAAGAGTTACTGCCCGGTCCCACACTCGGCCCCTCCCTACTCGGCGTTCTACTCCGCTTCCGCCAGGAAAAGGTGGCCATCAGCGGGGACATTAAAGGAATGTTCCTGCAGGTGAGATTAGTAGAGGCGGACAAGCACCTGTTACGGTTCCTATGGAGAGAGAAGCCAGGAGATGAGCACCCAGCCATCTACCAATGGGAAGTCCTCCCCTTCGGAACGACGTGCAGCCCCTGCTGTGCTACATTTGCACTACAGAAACATGTAGCAGAGGACCCAGCAGCGGACGAAGAGGTCCGACACAGCGTAAAGAACAGCTTCTACGTAGACAACTGTCTACAAAGCCTTTCAACCCAAGAAGAAGCCGAGGCTCTCCTGATTAAACTCCGCGCCTCATTGATCAAAGGCGGCTTTGATCTCAGGCAGTGGGCCAGCAGCGATCCGCAAGTACTGCGCAGCCTCTCCTCCGAGGACAAGGCAGCCAGCAGCGAGACCTGGATGGCTACAATCCCGGGAGAAGCCCAGGAGATGACCCTGGGATTGGTGTGGCGATTCAAAACAGATTCGCTTCACTACAGACACAAGCCCCTGACTACGGAGCAGGGAAGGCCGGCGGCGGCGCCGACCACCAGACGGAGTGTGTACACAACACTCGCCCGACAATATGACCCGCTAGGATGTATTCTACCGTACACCACCAGGGCAAAAATGATTGTACGAGCATTGTGGGACAAGGACCAGGGCTGGGACGACCCCATTCCCGCACACCTTGCATCCACCTGGAGAGAGTGGGAGATGGAGCTCCACTCACTCCCAGGCGTTAATATGCGCCGAAGCTACTTCCCACCCACGGTGAGGCCAGAGACATGTAAAATGGACTTACACGTCTTCAGTGACGCCTCAGAGGTCGCATACGGATCAGTAGCCTACTTGCGGGCCCAAGAGAAGGGGGGAGAGATCTACACAGCATTTGTCCTCGCCCGCTCGAGAATAGCCCCACGCAAGCAACAATCTATCCCACGTCTAGAGCTCTGCGCAGCCCTAGCCGGAGCGCACCTAGCCACGCTCATCCAACGTGAGCTCACCATACCGGTGTCTAGAACAATCCTGTGGTCAGATTCCACGACGGTACTCGCCTGGATCAAATCGGACTCATGCAAGTACAAAGTCTTCGTGGGAGTCAGAGTCACCGAGATTCAAGACTTAACCGAAGAGTTAACCGGAGAAACAGAGTGGCGCTACGTTGATACAAAACAGAACCCAGCTGACGTCATCACCCGGGGGATGCCCCTGGATGACCTCACCCGTCGCAATGTCTACAGTGACGGCCCCGCATTCCTAAGACTCCCGGAAGGACAGTGGCCCATGCCTATCCCGAGGGAAGCAAGTCCAGAGGAGGTGGAAAATAAGAAGTCTGTGTTCTGTGGATTGAGCACCGTAGCCTCCACCGACCCTAACATAGACGATTGCACGTCCATAGAGAGTGCACAACAAAGAACATTCCTGCGGTACCACCCGGAGTGCAAGTCCCCCGCTGATATGTCAGCAGCTAACTACGAGGAAGCAGAATTGCTTCTACTGCAGCGAGCCCAGAGAGACAATTTGACAGAAGGAACAGTCGTCATGATTATTGATCAATCACTGCCCAGAGCTATGTGGCCGGCCGGCCGCGTAAGCAAAGTGATCACCGGTGCCGACGGCAAGGTCCGAGCAGCTGAAGTGCTCGTCCAGGGTCGCACTTACACCCGTCCCGTGGCGAGGCTCATAGAACTGCCTCGACTCCCAGACACAATCGATGATGACCATGACCCTATAACCCTATGACTTTGTGAAGTTGACTGACCCCTACAGCAAACCCTTATGTGTAAATAGACAACGCGATTAATCTGTCTCTGTTTAACTGATTAGGTCTGGGACCAATCAGGGGGTGGCTGTTGTGAAGGGCCAGATTAAACCGAATATATATATTTATTTATATATATATATTTAATTGTATTTGTATATTCTCTAATATTCCCTGATATCCCTTGTATATTCCTTGTACAATATGCATTGAATATCCATTCTAGCCTACTGAACATCCCATAATAGTCTCCATTCTACTATTGGTCGAGACCTTGGTGCCAGGCTGCCATACCCCTCAGACCCAGTTCAAACGTACCGCTCCACATGTACGAACAAGTCCTAGTTCCGCGTAGGAATCTGACTACCGCACCACTAATGGGACTATTTGTTCATAGTGCGTATATATACTGCGCTACTAAAGTAGGACTTCCTTTTCAGTCCAGTTTCTTACCCTCCAATAGAGTCACAGACGTAAAGCCTCCCCGCGACGCCACGTGTGGGAGTAAGGCCAAGTTCGCCTACCATCGGTATTGAGACATCGTGTATATTAATATTTGAATAGTCATATTTGGCACTATATCGTCGAGTTGGACGTAGTCTATTAAGCTAATAATAGTCTGTTAATATATAGTGCTTCGTGCGGTGAGAATACTACCGTAGTCAGTACCCCATCGTTTCGGGCAGAGAACTGGCTGCTTATCCAGGGTGGTTGACCCCACGTGAAGCTGCACCCGAGGAGCCCCAGAGCCGACGAGCGAGTGGACCTGTATACCGGATTATTCTACCGACGACAGCCCGCCTTCCCAGGCACGGATTATGCTTTGTATACTTTGATTATTCCATGGATAAAGACCCCCGACACTGCCGTGTGTTGGAACCCCCCCCCCTGGAGAGGACGCAAGGTGAGGAGACGCTCTGCAAGACGAGGTCGCTTCACGTCTCTCCTCCGTGGACCGGATGACGCCGGCCCACAAAGAGTCCACCTGCTTTCATCTGTGGTCCAAGGATCGCCGGCGCATTGAACGGCACTACAGTGGGTTCACCTGGGATACCCTTGGCCGGATGAGGCAGCCGGATTCTACCCCCCCCCCCCTTCCTACTCCTGTCGGCTTACAAGCGACCGGATTAACCCCCCCTAGTGTATCCAGTATATAATCATTAAAGTATCATTGCTGTTATTCCTTAAACTATTCCAGGTCGTATATGTACCACCTGCGCCTTCAGAGATTGGACATTCTCTATTGATATACCGACGAATACTCTTGCCATAAAAGTGCATACTAATTCCATTCATAAATGTGATTGATTTGATTAAGTGCTTGCTCTACACACCATCGCTGTGTAGAAATAAAGACCTATTTCTAATTCGTACATTTGTGTTGGATCCGTTTCATCTACGTGACAGTGTTCATCATAATATATTTATGCCGTGTACTGGGTGGCCGAATATTAAGTACAAAGGTAGTGGTAGTAAGTATCATATCTAGTAATACAGTCAGGGAATTGTACCCCTCAGTTACAACCACCGTTGCCGCCATCTTGTCCACAGCCGCCATCTTGCACGTGCGCGTACCGAGCGCTCTGGTCGCGTTTCTTTCTTCACACTTTATCTGCGTGTCCCGAAGTTCCACAGAAACTGCACCAGACTTTTTGTGCATTTGTCTTTTCGGTGACCCTTTTCTCCACATCGCCAACACGCTATCTCCGTCTGGGGTCCGGTATTTATCCTTGGCGCCGCTCGGGCCTTCATCACCCTTTCTCCCGCCTCCTCGGCGACCGGGTGTGTGTCTTCTGAGGCCTCGAAGTTCCGCAGCTTGGCCTTGAACTCCCCCAGCGACATGTCCGCTGAATATTCAGTCACAGTCTCTGTGTTCGCTTTCTTCAGCGTGGTCAGTGTTATATAGAGGGATACGATCCGGGGCCTACCTCTGCCGATGTAGTGTTCTCTTAACACTTTTAGGCTCTCTCTGCCTTTGTCCTTTGTGTCACGGAATATCAGCCCCAAGCTTGTGTCGTCTAGGAGTGGTGCTAACTCGCAGTATGCGTCAGCATTTTGCTTGATATCCTGGGCTTGCGCTTCCGCCGTTACTTCTCCCGTGGGGGCCGTCAAGATGGTTGTCTTCAGCCCCACTCCGTGCATGCAGCACAACATTCGCTCTTCCCAGAGCTCGTAGTCTTCTGCCCTTCCGTTAAATGAGGGCCACTTGCTCCTTCCTCTTGTCGCCATCCTCTTTTGATGGTAGCCTAGCTTTAGCTGCCCATTAGCCTAGCCTTAGCCACGCGGTGCTCCCGCTGCTAACCTAGCCTATACTTTCAGCTAAACTAGCTACCCTTATTTAGCTTTCCGTGATCTGGGCCCATAACCTGTTGACAGAGTCACCTGGGGAGCAACAATAATATGTTCATGACAACAAGATCCTTCTTTAGCCTTTAATCGGCGTGGTTTATTTCACATTGCATATGCACCATGAGACCTTCTCTCTGTGAGAGGTAGATGAGGAAGAGATCGAGGGGGAGGGAACAATCCCTTTTATACCCTCTTACCTGACATCAAACACAACAGCTGCGTCTCCTTACACCTATAGCGCCCTCTTGTGGAACAGTTAAGCAGTTACATACTATCATATTAACACATAAACTCAACAGTGACGAATAAACCTCTTGATTCTTCTTGAGTTGTAGTATTAATATGTACAGTGATGAAGGTATAAAGACACTATGGTAATACATTGATTGATTGCTAACTTTAACAGATTGCAGAATGGGTACAATACAGTATGGCACAATACACAATTGTTAAGGGGATGCAAACCAGAGAAGGACTTCTTCCCCCATTTTCAATTCATCATAACATTTATGTATGCATTGTAAGATTTTAATAAATATGGACATGTTAATGCTATACTACTACATAAAGTGAATTTATACTGAATTTGTCTTACACTTCCATTCATTTAATGCAGGGATGTTCACAGCATTTCACTTTCAACCAGGTATCTGATTAATTTAATTTAACGAGGGGGAGGAGACTACATTGGGAGAGGCGGGCCGAGGGGGCGGGGCAAAATGTCCAGTTTTTTCAAATGCCAATGTTGATAGCTATGCTTTGCACAGGAGTGTTTGTAGTCCTTCATCATCCAGATGTTGCTGATGAAGAACAGAGTTCAGCACCTTCCTGACCATGCAAATGACCCTTTCCCACACTCCTCCATGATGGGATGCAGCTGGAGTGTTGAAGCTCCACTTAACTCCAGAATGAAGTAATGAGTTTGAGATTTTTTTCCTGGTTCAGATGAGATAGAGCTTCTCTCAGCTCACTTTCTGCTCCAACAAAGTTGGTTCCGTTGTCAGATTTGATGTGTGACTCTTGGCCTCGTCTGGAAATGAATCTGCGTATTGCATTAATGCAAGAACTGGTGTCCAATGAGTAGGCCATTTCCAGATGGACTGCCCGACTGGCCATGCAGATGAAGATAACTCCATATCGTTTGATGAGGCTGCGGCCTCTCTTCACCTCAAACGGTCCAAAATAGTCTATGCCGACATTTGTGAATGGTGGAAGATCAGCTTGCAGTCTTTCCTTTGGCAAGTCTGCCATCTTTTGTTCACCCAGCTTTCCCCTATTTCGTCGACAGACAACGCAGGAGGTGAGTACCTTTCTGGCAGCAGCATTTGCTCTGGTGATCCAGTACTGTCTGCGAAGTCCGGAAAGCAGGTGATTTCTTCCACAGTGTCCCAGCTGTTCGTGTATATGGCGTAAGATGAGAGTGGTGATGTGTTGGTCTTTAGCAAGAATGACTGGATGTTTTGTGTCATCAGGCATGGCTCCTTTGCTAAGCCTTCCTCCCACTCTCAAGAGCCCTTGCTTCAGCACCGGATCAAGTTTGTAAATGTGGCTGCCTTTCTTCACTCCAGATGTTCCTCCTTTCAAAGCAGTGATTTCATCACTAAACTTGTCCATTTGGCAGTACTGAATGATGGCACTTTCAGCCGTGTCGATGTCTTCAGGACATAAGGTGTGACCACCCATTGTGGCTCTGAATCTCTTCATGTCCTCTTCCACTTTGTTCTTTTATGTTGTGTCAAATCCAGTGCTGGACAGAGAACCTTGTATTTCTTTTCTCTTTTGACTCAGCAACTGCAACATCTTCCTCAGCTGGAGAAACCACGCAACTGAGGTCTTAAGCCTTTTCCACGAGGAGAAGTAGGTTATCAGTTGATTTATTGCATTTGGTACATCGTTGACGATGACAGCATTAACCGAGACCTCTCCTCTGACCTCTGGGTCATCGCTGCTGATGGAAAGTGAATCCACGATGTTAAAAGGCCATTCTTCCTCACTTTTGGAAAGAAACTCCGGGCCATGGATCCATCTGCTGCAAGTGAGAAGGTGTTCAACTTTCACCCCACGAGAGGCCTCGTCGGCTGGGTTCCGTTTTGTGTCAACATACGTCGATTGTGAGATATCTGTAGCTTCTCTTTTCAGTTTTCCAGCTCCAGTTGTAACTCTGCTGTCAGGAGCCGGTCAATTCTCGCCGCCAGCACAGCAGCTGTTAGTTCCATCCTTGGGATTGTCACATTCTTTAGAGGAGCAACTTGTGCCTTTCCTAGAACGAAAGACAGATGGATCTTCTCATCATCGTTCTGCAGCCTCAAATATTAAACTGTGCCATAGCCGTTCTCGCTGGCATCAGAGAAGTGATGTAGTCTGGCACTTATGCACTGTCCAAAACCTTTGGGTTGAAAGCATCTCGGCACACTGAAAGTGCTGAGTCTTTTTAGGTCTTCTAGCCACCCCACCCATTGCAGCTGATATTTTTGAGGAATGTGCTCATCCCAACTGTAGCTCATTTTACAGAGATTTTGCAGCATCATCTTGGCAGGTAAGGTGAAGGGTGCTAGAAATCCAATAGGGTCGTAGACTGAGCTCACAACAGACAAGATACCTCGTCTTGTGAATGGTCTGTCTTGGACTGACATCTTGAACCCAAAGGTGTCAGTTTCTGCGCACCACTGCAGTCCCAGGGTTCTCTCGACGGGAAGGCTGTCCCTATCGAAATCCAGTTATTTTACTTCCTTGGCTCTTTTTTCCACATCAATGGCTTCCAACACAGACCTGCTGTTGCTCATCCATTTCAACAATTGGAATCCTCCCAACTGGCATACAGCTGTCAGGTCTGTAACCAAAGATATGGCTTCCGCCTCTGAAGACACCGACTTCAGGCAGTCGTCCACGTAAAAATTGTGCTGGATAGTGTCTGTTACATGGACTGGGAAGTCTGCTTTGTTGTCTTCAGCCGTCTTTCTAAGGGCAAAACTGACGCAGCTGGGCGATGATATTGCACCAAACAGATGAACAGTCATTCTGTACTCAGTGAGCGGCTGTGTCGTCTGGAAGGGCCTTGAAATGAAGCCCCTGCCCAGCCCGAGCCCATGAACTTCAGGCCCTGCCCGAAAATAACATTTTAAGCCCTAGCCCGTGTAAAAAAAAAAAAAAAAAAATTAGATAAACAATTTATTTTTCATTTGTATTTGTTTTAAATATTCGAAACACGGTTTTATATGAACCTAATAAATAAACAAAAACTAAAATGTTCAATAGGTCTACCTAAATAACAGATAGTGAAAACTAAATAAGCATTAATGATATAGCCAAATATTAAATTATTTTTTTGTTTTAAATATTCTAAACCAGGGGTGTCAAACTCATTTTCACAGAGGGCCACATCAGCATTATGGTTGCCCTCAAAGGGCCAAAGACCGTATAAATGTTAATGTAATGTAAAATAAATGTAGCTACACATTTACATATTGTTAAACATGGTGTTTCTGTATTTATTACTTATTCAAGTTATACATATTGCATATTCATTTGCATAAATGTAAAAATATATGTTAGCTTATGTTATTTTAACAAATAATTTTTGTTTATCAGAACCCCATATTACTCCACCAATCAATGATCAAACCATTCAAGTAAATAACAAAGAAGAATATCATCAAATACAAGCTATGACATTAAGTTTGTTCAAAACCTTTTTGTCACAGTCAAGATGGGCAGAACTAACAACTGTGAGATGCAAAGAACACGTGGGACAGATGTAGCAGATGTTACAAAAACAAATGGCTGCACACAACCTTGCAGAGGCCATACATCCAACTAATGGAAGATAGTTTAATTAACTTTAATTAACAGATTGCAGAATGGGTACAGTACAGCTCAATACACACAATTGTTAAGGGGATGCAGACCAGAGAAAGACTTTCGACTTGTTTACATCAGGGTCCCCCATTTTCAATTCGTAATGAAATTGCTATTATGTGTCTGCATGAACACACAACTGTAACTGTACTCAAAAATAACAAAATAAGGGTTGTCTCAGTTCACAACTATATTGGTCAAGTTTTGGGTGGGACTTGTTTGCGTCCCTACAGCTTCTTATTCAATTGAGCGAGATGCTCGGTTATGTCACACAGCCAGTTTGCATCTGACAGTTCAGACAATATTTCTTCAACCCTTTGTTACCTATTCCGCCTGGATCTTTTTTGTATTTTGGGCTGTAAAATTGTCAAAGAATGTCTGAGGAGTAAGTGCTTTTGGCTTTTTTCCTTTGTTACCTCAGATGTTCAACATACATGTATGTGTAAGAATGTGTAATAACTAAGGCTGTCAAAGTTAAAGCTTTATTAACGCATTAACCCACAATTATTTTAACACTGCTGTTTTTTAACCCAATATGAATGTAAAAAAAAAAAAAAAAAAAAACGTTTTTTTTTTTTTTTTTTTTTTTTTTTACCTGAGCTCTTGGGGGGCCACATCAAATGACGTGGTGGGCCGGATTTGGCCCGCGGGCCGTGAGTTTGACACCTATGTTCTAAACACTGTTTATATATTAACTTAATAAATAAACAAAAACTAAAATGTCCAATAGGTCTGCCTAAATAACGCATATCACCAGGGGCGGACCTAGCCCATTTGGCGCCCTAGGCGAGATTCACCACCATTTGCTTTTTTCTTCATAGTTCTCTAACGTTAGTCTTTCTTTCCTCAATGTCCAATTCTATAAACACTTGACCGATACCCATCAATGCACAGCGCTCTAGCATGTTCTGACTGTGAACACCTAAAGCTGAGGCTCAGACCGACCGACCGTTTTAGATTTTTGGCTCATTTTCCCTTATGTTAGAATTTTTTTAATGTAAAAATAATGGTTGCAGATATAGAGGTGGGCGCCAAAACTGCACAGAAAAAAAAAATAAAAAAAATAAAAAAATTTTTTTTTGGCGCCCCCCTCTGGGTGGCGCTCTAGGCGACCGCCTATATCGCCTGTAGGAAGGTCCGCCCCTGCATATCACGCTGAAAACTAAGAAGCATTTACATAGCCTGTTTCGCTCTTATTAGAATGCCGTCCCAGTGCTCGCTTATTAGACTGACTCACACGGCAGCCTCGTAAAACGTATTGAAGCCTTTGAAGGCTATATGGAATCTTCTTTGACACACACACACACGACACAATAGCCTACTCAGTCACTATACAAACAAACAGAAAACAGAAATCAGATTTCGAGCAGAGCAACATAATGAAAGCACAACAGAACAGGGCAGCAGCGACCCCACACCAGCAAATAATAAACATCAGACTCACCACTTCGCTGTTGACGTCAGCAACGCGTTGAACAATGTTAACAAAACTTCGCCAACCGGCTACATACATCCAAGAACAAATTAAAACGTTCGCCAATTGGCTATATTCCAACACAACCAATGCCACTTCGGTCCGGTTCATTTGTTCATCATCCACCTGAGGGCTTCATCACTGTTCTACTCCCCTCGAGTTCTCCCTGCGCGCTGCGGTAATTACATCCAAATGTGTCTCTGATGACAGCGGCGCAAAAGAGAAAACGAAACTTAAGGAAAACAAAACGTAAGGTTATCCTATAACCCTAGTTATATGAGTATAGAGAGCGCACGATAAAAAAAAATAAAAAAAATAAAAAAAAAGACGGCGCTGCCCGGCCCGGCCGAGCCTGAATTATTTATTTAAAAACAAAGCCCTACCCAGCCCGAACCCGTTGGGTCGGGTAGGGCCCCGTCGGGCTCGGGCAGGGTTGCAGTGCACTATGTCAGATCACCTCTTGGCCAACATAGGAAGCAAAGAAAGTCCACATCTCGTTTTGCCACTTGGACTTGATGATACATAGCCTTTACATCAGCCATCACTGCTATAGAGTTTAGGCGAAACCTTGTAAGAACTCCGAGCAGGGAATTCGTCAAGTCGGGTCCCTGGAGTAGCTTAGTGTTGAGTGACACTCCCTTGTAGCTTGCCGCACAGTCAAATACCACTCTCAGGTGGTCGGGTGGCGTAGCGGAGATTGCGCTCGTCACCAATGCAAGAGGCTACGGCCTCGACTCCCGGAGTCAGCATTGCCCTGCGGCTTGGGCCGGTCGTCATACTAACTCGTTTGGCTTTGCCTCCTTTCAATGGTCCGTTGACAACCCATCCCAACAGGGTTTTAACAGCGTAAGGTCCTTTACCCCTGCTGTTTATCACCTCCCATGGCTCCATTGCTTCTAGAGTGTTAGTTCCAATTAACAGCTCCACATCAGCATCAATAGCAGGAATTTCCACAGTGTTCAAATATGGCCAAGCATACAAGTCTTCCTGTCGTGGGATGTTATCGCGAGTCACAGGCATCTTATGTTGGGTGTACACATCAGGCAACTCAATGTAGGTGTCACCATTTAGTGCAGCAACCTCTAGTCCCGAGATGACGTGACTGTTGACAAAGCTTTCTTGGTTCATCGTTTTCATTAGGAATCTAGTGTTCCTTCTTCTCACATTTAGCTTCCTCATCAGTTGCTGTGGTGTTCTCCATTAGGCCTGTAGGCGGAGCTCTAACATAGAGTATGTGTTACACCTGGCTGGGTGTGCTCCTGCGCGACACACAAAGTAGTAGGCTTGGGCGGTATAATTTTTTTCATACCGTCATACTATGATGACCTAATACCCCGGTATACGGTATATGCCGGTATGTTAACGGTATGTTAACGGTATGTTAACGGAATAGATCAAAGCCACCTAGCGCGGTACGTAAGGGACCGTCTGGGTGGCGCCCTCTATAATGTTTTAGATCGAGACGCGTACCTACCCCCTCCTAGTGTTGGGGATGTTGGTGTGATTAGGGCACGGGACAGGTTCTGGTCGCGCCGGTCCAGGTACGTTAACCCGTTGTCCGCCGGGGACGCAGATCTGCTGTTCTGGTACCCTGAGGGACTTGTGCTTTTTTTCGGGGGAAAAGATGCCGGGTCGGCCCGGGTGTCACAGGGTTTTGACGTTATGGAGGTGTTCGTGGTTATGTTACTGGGTGTTACCCCTCACTGTTGCTTGGTCCATGTTGTGTTGTACCTTGCGCTGCGATAAGGGGGCCTGGTCCTTCTCCATTCTTTTCGCCCCTCTCTTCTCCTGCTTACGCATGGCTGAGAGGGGGCTGTTGAGGTGGTTCTTATGGAACTCCTCTGGCATCCCTGTGTACGTCCCGGTCCACCAGGCCCGGTCCGAAGTTTTTTCATCGACCCGTAGACCTGGGATAACCCCTGTTTGAAAACTGAAACACTTGTACTGCGGTATAGCCAGTGTGTACCCGCAGGTGTGTTTTGGAGTTTTTTCTTGAGGGGTTATAGGAACAACCACCTCATGTTTGAACCAAGAGGATGGTTGGTTCCCTGGTGTGTTGGAGCGGAGTCAACTCCCGGGTTAGTCCGTTTGAGTGTGCCCCCGCACGTTTCATGACGTCTGCCAATCGTGTCAGCCTTCTCTGCCTCGACCCCTCTAGAGAGTCGGGAGGTTTTGTGGAGGCTGTGACATGGTGCACAACAATGCCAGCATACGCCCCTTCCACCAGGGTGCTGTTTCAGCTGACCCCTTTGGCGCCTGTCTAGTCTGCAGTGCTCCAGGCTCGGGTGCTGCCTGCTCCCGCTGTCGGTGTAGCCTCTTGAGTGCTTCGAGTTTACAGCCATGCCACCCTGAACATGCCCGATCTCGTTCGATTTCGGAGGCGGTATAGGTTCAGGCCTGGGTGCCTGAGTATACCAGGGTCAGTGAGCCAGGCGGCGTGCTATTGGGGGGAAGGGCCTGCTCTTGTATGGGCCCTGTCCGAATACGCTGGCGATGTGGGGGGCGGTGTCACTAGTGACCGCCTGGCGAGGTCTCGATGCTGTGGCGTCATTGGCCTCTCCAGGCCCCCTTTTCCGGGGGGGTCCTGTCCCTTCTGGGTCCGGGTCCTCCTTCGTGCTTCGCTGCTACGGCCTTGCCACAGGGTTGGGCTTTGCTCTTGACCCCGTGTTTTTTGGGGGTGGTAACGGGGGTTTGTTCCTTTTTCCGTTCATTCCCTACTGGCATGCGGGTTGTGTGTTTGTGTAGTCATGCGTATGCCCCACGGTCTGCTCGCCCTGTGCGTTGAGTTGCTCAAGCTCCTCTTCGTGCAGTCGGATCCATCTCCCTCCCGTCCTCCAATAGGGAGGGTCGGGGGGGCTCGGGTCCTCCCCGGTTCTGATGGTTGTGGGGGGCCTCAGTGGGGTACATTTGTCGAGCTCAGCTCTGCTCAGCTCCTGTGTTGCACCATGACGCTGAGCAGAGCTATACGATAATATAACGTACGGTTATGTATATAACCATAGTTATATGAGTATAGTGACGCTCAGCGTCAGGACTCCCCTGCGGCCCTTTGATCTTGCCTTGTGGTGAAAGATTGGGAAGGAGGTGAGGGCATGGCCACACCCCTGCTTATGTAGGTAGCGGATGGGGGTGTGGTCAGACAGATGTTGGTATGTAAAGGTACATTGTGAGTTTTTATTCAATGCGCAAGTACTGGAGTGGAGTATTTGCACCATGACGCTGAGCGTCACTATACTTATATAACTATGGTTATATACATAACCGTACGTTTTATCCCCTCCTGTTGGTGGATGATTGACATGATAGCTTGATGTTTGTGGAACGAATTGCACAGCAGAGGGGTTGAAAGCAGCCTTTTCTTTTGACACATTATGAGTTAATTCCGTCTGTGACTCTACTTCCAATGTCTGACCCTCTGTTCCTGAGGACAGTAACCTTGGCTGTCTGAGCAGCTATTTGACTTTGTACTTCAAGCAATTCCTTTCTTTTCCTTATGTGTTCCAGCTCATGCTTTATTTGTGCCTCCTGGGCTTCCAGCTCATGCCTTTCCTTTAAAGCCGTCTCCATTATCAGGAGTTCAGCCATTTTTGCCTGTGCCAGGATACATGCAGAAACATTTGAAGACATTGAGTGTCTAGTAGAGCTACCACGTGACACATTCGATTTATCACCAGTATTAGAAACACTGTCATTTGGCCCAATACTATCCACATCCTCATTTCCATTTGACACAGCATTGAACTTTGAACCATCATTATCCAGAACCTCATTTGTATTGGGCACATCACTGATTTCAACATCCTCAACATGTGTGGGTGTGCATTGCTCCCTGTTTGCAAGCACCCATTTTTCCATTCTGTCAATGATCTGATTAGCATTGTGCATGTGACTTTGAAACCATTCCGTTTGTTTGGACATTTCATCATCAGGCAATAAAGGCTTTAATGATTCATGCAACCTTCTAGTCTCACCACACAATTTCCACAACATGTCATGCTTAACTTGCATGACAGAAATGTTTTCATTTGAACCCATCATTTGATTCAATTCTTTAGCCATTTTACACAATTGTTTTAGTCCAGAATTCCTTTCCTTATGCAATAACATGATTTTTGCCTCCAATGCTTTATAAGTGGGTTTAGAATGCCTTTTGCCAAGTTCATTCTCTGTTTCATTTTGATTGACAGCTGCATCCATTTCAACGTTTATTTCCTGATTCCCCACGTTACTCATCTTTATATATCAAGCAATCGGCGGAGGCTTTATTTAGAATGACTAGTGGGATTTGCTTGTATACCAGTGATGCAGTGGTGGTCCCACTCTGTACCACGCCGTCCCAGCAGTTTTTTCTGAGCAGAAGTACGCGCACGGATGTGCACGCGCGCGCACACAAAAATGCGTTCACAACTTTCACTGACTCGTCGCCAAGTACCCGACACTTATCACCTAGACTTTGCATAATAATAGGATACCAATAGCATAACAAAGAAGGGAGAAGTGCAAAACCAAAATACAAGCCCTGTGGGGGTTTTCTTGATCTGTGGTGCTCACACTATGTGACACTGACAAATGGTAATGGAAACTGTCCTTCTGTAAACTAAGTTACATTGTTAATTTAGTTTGTATTTACTTTTCTAGTTTAAGTTAATTCAATTAAAGAAATTGTAACTACAATATTGTATCTAAAATTACATTTAAAATATTGTTTGTTTTTCAATATAATTTCTTTATATATTGAAGGCTACATCCTGCTACCTTTTTCAGCTTCTCTATTTCAAGGCAATATTTACAAAAACTAAACTAAAACTAGTAATTTCCTATACAAACATGTTTCCTACTATTTATGCATAATAATCATCTGTTCTGTGCGCACGGGAGGGAACATATATGACGCGTGCACGTGTCATTTAAACAACGTACAGGCAGTTCTGATATTACGACTGCACCCCTGCTTGTATCCCGTTGCGTGAAGCCACTCCTTCCGCAACTTTATTTCATTCATGAATCAGTCTCACCGTAACTTCTTTGATGTTTGAGTCCGCGTTGCGCTGCGGGCTGTTGTAGGTTTGAATCTGCAGAAGCGGCAATGAATGGGGCGCTGTCCCTTGACTCCTTCCGTGTCCATCAGTCTTCAAAACAATTTTGTTTAGGAAGCTAGTGTAGACACCTGAATATGTCTAACAATAATTCAATGTGTCTAACCTAATTCCTTTTACTCTACTGTGCCCACTGACCCCTCTTGATCCTCCATATTCTAACATTGACAGTTAATAGTGGAGCATGCACTGGAGTGCCGCCAGGGGGAGCTGGTGAGATGTTGGGCAAGGGAGGAGACAGGTGAAGAAGGATGGACTGGAGGTGCGGTGCAGACAGCGGAGCACCCTCTTCGTCGTTTCTACACAGACGGGAGCGGACGCGTAGAGCGGAGCTCTAGACACTAAAGGACACGCGAGATATGACCCTTGTCTAGGGGCGGGTTAGTAATGTCGTATGCGATAGCTTAGCTTCCAGTTAAGGCTAAAGAGACGTTGTGAACAGAGAAGCAGACGTGTTACTGCCGAAGAGCATGGTAGATATTGTACACGTTGCATTTTAGTTAAAGTATAGGCGCCAGGACAGGGGGTCGCTTGATCCACAGCTTAGCTTCAGTTAGGCCTAGGGCCACAGTTTATCCCGCGTGTGGCAGCAGCGGACTCCCCAAACGGACGTCGCCGGACTACAACCACATCCAGCCGTCGCCTGCCTAACGTCAACCCAGCCCGCCCCTGCCTGTCACAGGTGACAAAAAACGGGACCGGTCGACGGCCATCTCGCAACGCGGACATTTGTTGCGGGAGCAGGCCAGCCTGGGTTAAGTACACATGAGCCAGTTACAGTGAGCACTCCGAGTGCTGGAGCCTGGGGTAAACATTATCTTCGTGCGGCGCGTGCCCTTTTAGAGGTGAAGAGGATCAGAACTTTGAACTGGCCCGTGTACCATTGTTTAGGGGTGCCCCGACGTTTGTTATTTTGGGGGACTGCCGGCTTAGATAGGACTTTTGTTTTCAATGTGGGCCCACTGTCTATTGGTTAAATGTGTTGTGTGATAGCCCAGCATTTCAACCCTTAAAGGGACGGGTTCCATTACTGTGTATTGAAATGTGTTGTGTGATAGCCCAGCATTTCAACCCTTAAAGGGACGGGCCCATTACTGTGTATTGACCGGTGTGGAAAGAGATTTAATCATTGTGTTGGGTAACAGGGGAGCTAACAGCAGTAGCTAAAGAGGCTAACAGGGGAGCTAATAGCAGCAGCTAAAGAGGCTAACAGGGGAGCTAACAGGGGAGCTAACAGCAGCAGCTAAAGAGGCTAACAGGGGAGCTAACAGCAGCAGCTAAAGAGGCTAACAGGGGAGCTAACAGGGGAGCTAAAGAGGCTAACAGGGGAGCGGGAAGCGCTTTAATCATTGTGTTGCGTAAGTGGGAAGGGCTTTAATCATTGTGCCTCGTGTAAGCGGGAAGAGCTTTGGTCATTGTGCCTCGTGTAAGCGGGAAGAGCTTTGGTCATTGTGCCTTGTGATAACAATATAATAGTTTCAGTAAAGAAAACGAAATGGGATCACTGTGTGCGTGTCTGTTAATGGTTGTATTGTTTAACCCCTTCTTACCCACGGCCTATACATCATTGGGACAGGTCTCTGCTCATCAGAAAGGAAAGGTACTGCTTTGGGGAGAAAGTATATCATCTATCACTACTGCCACCGGGTGTGGGAGGGTGCGGGAGGTATTAAGAGAAGTGTGGGTGTGTGGGGAATTACTGCGAGTCGCCCTGGAGGGCAAGAAGGACCAGCGCACTACCCCTAGGTTAGTAAATCCTAGGCCCCATCCACTCCCGCTGCTAAAGCTCCACTCTAATACCCCTGCACTACAGTCGGGGATGCAGCCGGACTCAGATCTGCTGCGTTCCCACTACCTGGTGCCAGTTCAAGTTCAAGTTCAAGTTCTTTAATAGTTGTCATACAGAAGTACAGAATACTTTCATACAAAATGCTTCTTACTGTTACGCTCCAGAGACTGTGCTAGACAAGATAGTATCAAATAACATAATATAGCATGTAATTTAGAAGAAGAAAAATGAGGTCACAGTGTTCGGTATAGACATATGTACAATGTTCTGAGTTACCATATAATATACAATACTATGCAGTGTACTAATGTACAGTACTATCTAGTGCAAAGCAGAAATGGGATGAGGTACAATTTTAGGTACAATTTACAGTAAGGTGTACGAGTTGTAGTGCAATCCTTCATCAATAAATATAAAGTGTGGGGAGTGGGTGCTACAGTGTGTTTGTTTAAAGTGGGTGTGTGCTATAAAGTGTGTGGAGTGGGTGCTACAGTGTGTTTGTTTAAAGTGAGTGTGTGCGTGTGGATGTGTGTGCTATGTGCGTTTGGTGGTTGTTGTTGTGTAGTGTTCATTCATTGTTCGTTTAGCAGCCTGATGGCCTGGGGATAGAAGCTTCTTCTGAGTCTTTCTGTGCTCGCCTTGAGACTCCGGTATCGCTTGCCTGACCGCAGCAGTTCAAAGAGGCAGTTGTTCGGGTGACTGGAGTCTTTAATGATTCTCTTAGCCTTGCCCTTGCAACGCTTGTTGTAAATGTTCTGGAGGGTGGGGAGCCCCCCTCCAATTGTGCGTTCGGCTGAACGTGTCACTCTTTGTAGTCTGCTTCGGTCTTGTGCAGTGCTATTCCCAAACCAGGAGGTGATGTTGCCGGTCAAGATGCTCTCTATTGTACATGAGTAGAAGTTCTTAAGGATCTTCTGACTGACTTGGAACTTCCTTAGGCGCCTGAGGAAGTAGAGGCGTTGTCGTGCCTTCTTCACAACACTGTCAATGTGTGTGGTCCATGTCAAGTCCTCGGATATGTAGGCTCCGAGGTACTTAAAGCTGTTGACTCTCTCAACCGGTGCCCCGTCGATGCTGAGGGGGCTGTAGTCCTTGACCCCCGACCTCCTGAAGTCCACAATCATCTCCTTTGTTTTGCTGACGTTCAGGGAGAGGCTGTTTTCCTGGCACCATCCCGCCAGGACCTTGACCTCTTCCAGGTAGGCCCTCTCGTCGTTGGCAGAGATCAGGCCCACCACCACTGTGTCGTCAGCAAATTTGATGATTGTATTGCTACTCCGCTGAGCCACACAGTCGTGTGTGTACAGGGAGTAGAGGAGGGGACTCAGAACACAGCCCTGGGGGACCCCTATGTTGAGGGTGATGGATGAGGAGGTGCAGTTGCCTGCTCTCACCACCTGGGGTCTGCCAGTCAGGAAGTCCAAGACCCACTGGCAGAGGTCATAGTTCAAGCCCAGGTCCCTGAGCTTGGCTATGAGTATGGAGGGGACTATGGTGTTGAATGCCGAGCTGTAGTCGATGAATAGCATTCTCACATAGTTCCCCTGCCTCTTGTCCAGGTGTGATGCTGCTGTGTGCAGCACATGGGCTATGGCGTCCTCCGTGGACCTGTTGGGGCGGTATGCAAATTGCAGGGGGTCCATGTTGATGGGGAGTGAGGAGCAGATGTAGCCCTTTACTAGCTTCTCAAAGCACTTCATGGCTATGGAGGTGAGAGCTACAGGGCGGTAGTCGTTGAGGCAAGCAGGCTTGGATTTTTTGGGTACAGGGATAATAGTGGACTTCTTCAGGCAGGTGGGGATGACAGCCTGTTCTAAGGACAGGTTAAATATGTCAGTGAATACTGGGGCCAGTTGGTCGGCACAGACTTTTAGGACGCGGCCGGGGATGCCGTCCGGACCTGCTGCCTTCCTGATATTCACTTTTTTAAAGGTCCGCCTCACCTCATGCTCTGTTACCCTGAACACTGCGCCTCCATCAGCAGCAGACCCCCCCCCCCCCATTGCCGTGGCTTGTGAGCTGGTGTTGTTATTACCAGCATCAAACCTCGCATAGAAGGTATTGAGGTCATTTGCTAAGGAGATGTCACTGTTCAGTTTGAGGGAGGCGCCTTTGTAGTCTGTCATCGTTTTGAGCCCCTGCCACATAGCTCTAGAGTCAGCTTGTTCAAACTGGAGTTCAATTTTATCCCTGTAGCGCCGTTTGGCCTCTGACACTGTCCTCCTTACGTTGTATCGCGCCACCTTGTGGTCATTCATGTTGCCTGCCACTAGGCCGTCGTTGTATGCTTTGGTGCGCTCTCTCAGAGCTTCACGGACGGATTTGTCTACCCAGGGTTTTTGATTTGGGTAAACTCTCATTTTGGTAGTGGGGATTGTTTCTTCCACCCTAGTACAAACATAGTCCAGCACTGTCTCCGTGTAGACATTAATGTTATCTGTGTCGCGGAACACATTCCAGTCTGTGCAGTGAAACACAGACCGGAGCGTCTCCTCTGACGTCAAATCCCATTTCTGCACCTCTCGCGAGACTACGGGAGTACTTTTAATTCTCTGTTTGTACTTTGGTGAGAGAAAGATTGACATCTACTCTCATAAAGTAGGGATAATCCACCCTGCTACACTAGTTTTTCAACTTGTATAAGGGCAACCGAACAACAAATAGATGCCAGTGAGGGAATATGGTACGAAGTTCTTTCCAACGCGTGCTGTTGACAGTAATTAGGTCGTCTCGTTGAGTGCATTTAAAAAGTTTTATTTTCGCTTGCAGGGTGGATAAAGCAAAGCATAACATAAACTCTGTGTTTAAACTGTAACTTAAACAAATGACTTGTGTTGCAAAATAAACCTGAAAATAACTCAAAACTACTGAAAACAAGCAAAACACGCACGGTTGAAAAACTGCGTGGCTTCCCTGTAACGTTTCCCCAATTCCCTCCCGCTGTGCACCTGGTGACACATACAAATAGGCTGTGCCCGAGATCATCTGAGCCCCGCCTATGCCCACTGCCCAGCTAATTAGTCAATAATCTCATAACACCTTTACAATAACACAGCACCTTCATACAATAAAGAAACCATGTAAGATTATCAAATTGGCTACAACACTGCTCTTGTTCTGTAAAGTAACTCAGAACTGTTCTGTAAAGTAATTCAGAACTGTAGTTGTTCTATAATGTACCTTAGAATGGGGGAAAAGGAAGAATATATGAGAAATACCTATGGCTGCTCTGACAGTACTAAACATCTCAAATACTACTGTGCTGAACCACTTTGTTTTTTTACCCTTTTCTTATCAACCGTATTGTGTAAACATCTAAAATACTGGATTGATAAGTCTATTTTATGTGTATATGCCAATTCCATGATTTTATGTCTATTTCACGTGTTATCAGTGACAATCAAACCGTAAACAAAGATGCATATTAGGATGTTAGATCCTAATATGAAAGATTATGTCATTTTATGTTCTATGCCTTATCTTGACTTTGTCTATTTAGCTGCTGTCTATTGTATGCTCATTTTATGCTTATTTTATGCCTAATTGTATGTCTGCACTTTATGCAATTGCTCTTGATCTGCCAATTTTGTGTTCATGTCTTTTTACTGCTGTGAAGCACTTTGAGCTTTCTTGTATGAAAGGTGCTATACAAATAAAGTGTATTATTGTGGAGCGAGGACAGAGAATAGCCTGATTTGCTTTGATGACCCCCCAGGAGCTCTGGGTCTGGGGTGTAGAGTGTAGGGGTCTTGAGGGTGTGTAGTTAGAGACCATTGACCGGAGGTAGGAGGGAGCCATTCCTCTCACTGCACAGTATGCCAGGTCAAGGATCTTGAAGCGGATTTGTGCGGCAATGGGAAGCCAATGCAGCTCTCTAAGAAGTGGGGTAACATGGACTGACTTTGGTAGATTGGAGATCAGACGCGCCACTGCGTTTTGTATGAGTTGAAGTAGCCGGTAAACCAGCTAGCAGTGCATTGCAGTAGTCGAGGCGAGACATGACTGTTGATTCCAGGAGTGGCTTCTTTTGTCAGGAAGGGGCGGATCCTTTTGATGTTGCTCAGGAAGAATCAGCAGGTTCTGGTTGTTGAGGCGATGTGAGCAGAGAAGTTCAGCCGATTGTCAATTGTTTAACAAATGTAAATATATTTCAGTCTGCCCCATTGTTCTGACCAGGATTACATACCTTTTTGGCTCCTTGATGCACATGCACACTGAGTCTGACATCCCACCAGCATCACATCATCAACACTGCACTGTGATCAGGCCACACCTCTTATTGGGGGGAAACTACTTGGAGAGTAAACAAGGGGTAGGTGGGGTTTGTTCACAATCTACACGTTTTGGACAAAACAAACACATCATGCCGAAACAAGCAGAATTAAGCTGAGAATCATGTCCCAGAAATAATAATTATTGTCAAGTCACCCAGAGATTCATAAGCGTAATAATAAATTACCACGTTCGATTCCCGCTCCTCCCAGGCAGCATGTCGATGTGTCCTTGAGCAAGACACTTAACCCCTAATTGCTCTCGATGAGCAGGTTGGCACCTTGCATGGTTGCCTCCGCCGTCGGTGTGTGAATGTGTGAGTGAATGTGTGAGTGAATGTGTGAGTGAATGGGTAAAATGTGAGTAACAAATTGTAAAGCACTACAGGGGAAGACTGAAGAGACATGCTTGAAAACAGATCAAACATAACCTTTCAAAATAACACTAATTTTGATGGCGGAAAGCAATAGAGGACTTGCACAGATTGTTTGTGTAGTTCTCTTTCTTCCAGCATGGCTGCCTGTAACGTAGTACCATTGTTCTGTACTTGGCAATGGAACAGTTGCTATGTGCAAAACAATGGTTGCTGTGTTGATATATGACAAATATAATTAACAAAAACATAATAATTCTGTGTCTTATTATTGGATCTTGCAAACAAATCAGAGTAAAATAGTAATATCATACTTTTCCAGTGTTTACCTACTCTACTACTGAATAGAAATTAGCCATTTTCTTTTGAAAGTGGTTATCAATGGTTACAGGCAGCCATACTGAAAGAAAGAGAACTACACAAACATTCTGTGCAAGGCCTCTATTGCTTGACAGCACATGATGCACACAAAATGGAAGCATTCAGCTAACCGTTTTTATACAGGCCAAATACAATAGTGATCTATAGGAACAATGTCTGTGTTTTCCAATCAAAAGTCAACTCTGAGGCACACACATCAGACCAAAAGAAAAAATTTAAACAAAGTATAGTACCAAGCAGGGCTCTTTTGCCTAGAGGTCGCTGCTTGACTGCATTACATATCCCGCCTTTAACAAACGTATTCAACCCCATTAACCAATAAAAAGGGGGAGATTAAGTGAGTACGTGAGTTTAACAATCATCGCCAACTCCATTTTAACTCATTCAGCGCCAGCTATTAGACAGGTCCCGTTGTAGCAATGCCACGGTTTAAAAGATAGGAGTGTGTCACCTTGTTTGTAGAGCTATAACTATATTCTATATTATAGCTATGGATACAAATTACTATGGCCCATTTGACATCAACTATCGTTCAATATGTGAAAAATAATCCATACGTTCCCGTGTTATACCGTGGTGAATATAAGTATAGTTTTAGAGTGGTCTGGGGTAATTCCCGAAAGGCTGAGTTACAGCCTCATACGTGAATCCTACTATAAGCGGTGCCGTTTCTTGCCTGGACACGCTACTATTCCCAAATCAAATCTATATAATAGGTATTATGTTTCATCATGAATGCATGAAAGGGGGGGGGGGGTAGTTTCTGATTATTTCATTGCCAGTAACGGCATTCGTATTGAACACTAAAAACGTTGATCAGCTTGATCGGTATAAAAGCATTGCACGACCAAGCCAGAATTGACGTCAGATAGTCCTTACCTATGATCGGGAGTATTCCAAAAATAATATTCCAATTGTTTGATGGCCATCTGGTCCATCCGATGTCCATTTGGTCCACGACATAACCCACCACAACATATGGATCGGGAGCATTTGACGTGCTTGAATGCAACTGGGAGAACCGCTCGACTGGCCCGACCCAGAAAACTGAGCCCGAAGACATTTGACCGTTGCACAGGTTTCATAAGGAAGCTCGATACCGCCGTCTAGCTGGATGCGGCCGCTATTGCACTTTGGAGATCTCAGACTCATTCCCTATGGTAACACCAAGGTCCCTGGATGAATGATGAATACAAATATCGAATAAAAGATGTCTCGGGTCTGGCAGCCAACGCATGGCGAGTTAACCCGACGCATCTCGGGTTTGGCAATTAAAGAGTTAAGCACACACACACACACACACACACACACACTTACATACACACACACACACACACACACACACACACACACACACACACACACACACACACACACACACACACACACACACACACACACACACACACACTCCTCAGTTGAGTCATCAATTTAATTTCCAATTGCAAATGATTATTTGGAGATTTGGAACCTTTTGATAACAAATATAACCATATTTAGAAGCATCTGAGTCATAGTCCATCTGTAGACAGGGTGGTCTACTGAGATATTTGACTAATGATACAATAATGATACCTTAATGATTGTTGTTGTTTCCACTGGCAAGAGTGTGTGTGTGTGTGTGTGTGTGTGTGTGTGTGTGTGTGTGTGTGTGTGTGTGTGTGTGTGTGTGTGTGTGTGTGTGTGTGTGTGTGTGTGTGTGTGTGTGTGTGTGTGTGTGTGTGTGTGTGTGTGTGTGTATTTAGTTTATGTGAAAAATCCTAAGTCCTAAGGAATACCTAATTAAGAAGTTGCTTCGTGCTTGATGAGTTGATGTATTATTAATATCAAGGCTCAGCCTCAGTCAAGGTCAATTTACACGGCTGAGACAAGCCATTTCAATGTTTTGTCTTTAATTTGTTATAAGTGCTGTGCGTGAGCAAGCAATGTGTAACACATTACATGGGTCAAAGAACATTTTGGAAAACAGTGAATAAGGCCGGGTGTCCTAGAGGCCAAAAAGTTGCTGGTTCGATCCTTGGTACAGACATGAGGTTGTAACTGAAGGGTGGCTGTTATTACATGTGGTGCCCACCATCGCTGCCACTTGAGCAAGGCACCAAACCCCAAACACTGCTCATATGGGTGCTGCACTGGATAATAGCTACAGCACAAGTAATGGGGAGTAAATATATTAAATGTATATTTATATTTATATATGTAATATATGTTTCTGTGTGATGGCATTTGCATTTGGACACAATAACATGGGAAGCATATTTGTCAATTAAACAGATTGTTTTAGACAATCCTATCCTATGACTATTAGTTGAATAAGAATTTCTTTATTTTGAGGACAGCCAAGGAAAGCTGAAAGGGAGACAGAGTAGGGGAGACACAGGAGAAAAGGTTCTTTATTGAGACAGTAGGACGGTTGAGAGGGAGACAGAGTAGGTGAAACGCAGGTGAGGGGGTTCTTTATGGAGACAGTAGGAAGGCTGAGAGGGAGACATAGGGGAGACACAGGAGAAAATTATATTTATTGAGACCATAGGACGGCTGAGAGGGAGACAAAGTAGGGGAGACACGGGAGAGAAGGTTCTCGTGGGATCTGATCCCAGGCCAGCTGGGGTACATGCGGTCCCAGAGACAGAAGTATTTTTTAAACATCTGGTGGACAGACGGACAGATGAATGTACTGATTTATACTAAACACTTGGTCGCAGCTAAGAATACATATATTTGTAGTTGAGACATATGTCTGAATTTTTCACATTTGTTAGCTGTCAGTTGTGATCCCAGATGTCTGTGTTAAAAATAACATCTGGCTCTAAAAACACACTCAGACAACACACATACAGCATGCTTCTATAGTCTATAAACGCATATGTCAGAAGTCAATTTGAAAACTGAATATATTGAGAGAGAGAGAGAGAGAGAGAGAGAGAGAGAGAGAGAGAGAGAGAGAGAGAGAGAGAGAGAGAGAGAGAGAGAGAGAGAGAGAGATATATAACATACGGTTATCCTATAACCATAGTTATATGAGTATAGCGAGCGCTCTGCACTCTAGTGGAACCACATCCCTTTATCAATCTAATACTGAATAATTTTCTCCACATGTACACACCCATCCGCCTGGCCACACCCACATCCGCTCCTCTACATAAGCGGGGTCGTGGCCATACTAACAGCTCCTTCCCAAGTCTTTCATCCTGAGTCAATGCAGAGCGCTCGCTATACTCATATAACTATGGCTATAGGATAACCGTATGTTATATTATCGTATAGCTTATGCTCTGCACTCTAGTGGAACACAGGAGCTGAGCAGAGCAGAAGCTCGACAAATGTACCCGCTGAGGCCCCCCACAACCATCAGAACCGGGGAGGACTCGAGCCCCCGGACGCCTGTATCATTTATCATTTAACATTTGAAAGGCATACATTGTTGTCATACAGAAGTACAGAATACTTTTATCCAAAATGCTTCTTACTGTTACACTGTTAGAGACTGTGCTAGACAAATGAATGACTAATTCGGTCAGAAATAACTTAACTAATAACGTTAGTAAGCACTGCTTATATGCTTATTATGTCTGCGGGGTACAGTAAACGTTTCTCCCGGTACATTCTGAAGAGCACACCACTGTATGTTGGAGAACCAGCGGTCTTCCGCTCCTCCTCACTCGAGTGAGAGCAAAGCCGTGCACAGCTCAGCCCTGTGTGAGACGCGAGGAGGAGATGGGAGTCCTTCCAATCGGAATATGTTGTTTCTTTACACATATGTTGGATTATGAATATGTCTTTATAGCTATGCTGCCAGGCTGGTCCGCGACCCTCCGTGCTGCGATCACCAGCGGGGAGAATATGCTCACGCGAGCGGCATCGGCTTTGCTCTCACTCGAGTGAGGAGGAGCGGAAGACCGCTGGTTCTCCAACATACAGCAGTGTGCTCTTCAGAATGTACCGGGAGAAACGTTTACTGTACCCCGCAGACATAATAAGCATATAAGCAGTGCTTACTAACGTTATTAGTTACGTTATTTCTGACCGAATTAGTCATTCATTTGTCTAGCACAGTCTCTAACAGTGTAACAGTAAGAAGCATTTTGGATAAAAGTATTCTGTACTTCTGTATGACAACAATGTATGCCTTTCAAATGTTAAATGATAAATGATTAAATGATACACAGCTAAATCTACGCTCTCGCCTCATCCTGCTTTTGCCAACGGCAGCGATGTGAAAGGCGAACTCCAGCAGTAGGGCGCTTGCTGCCGCGGGGGCGTGCCACGCGCGTCACGTGGCCGTCTCGGCCAATCAGGCCTACCCCGGAAATGGAAACGGTTGCGGAACTGATACAGGCCCCCCGGACCAGGGTTTAGCACCTCAATGCACAGGGTGAGCAGATCGTGGGACTTACCTTCACACAGAAGGACCCGCGACCACTCAGGCGCGCATCCCACATGCCACTAGGGAACGAACGGGAAGAGAAAAAAAACCTGTTACAGCCCCTAACATCACAGGGTCAAAGGTCAAGAACCCAACCCCATGGCAAGGCCATAGAAGCGGAGCGCGGAGGAGGACCCAGCCCCAGGAACAGCCTGAGGGCCAGGACCCCCCGGAAAGGGGGCCTGGTGAGACCAACGATGCCGTAGCATCGAGACCCCACCAGACGGTCACTAGTGACACCACCCCCCACATCGCCAGCGTATCGGACAGGGCCCAATCCAAGAGCAGGCCCTTCCCCCCTACAGCACGCCACCCTGAAGCACTCTACAGAGGCTACACCCCCACAACACTGTGGGGCCAGTCGGCACACCGGGGAGACAACCCAAAGAAGTTGATCCCTCAATCCCGGCAACAGGCCAAGAGCATAACTTGACCTGTGCCCGGAGCACTGCGGACTAGACAGGTGCCTAAGGGGTCTACTGTGAAACAGCACCCCGGCGGAAGGGGCGTTCGGTATGCTGTGCACCATGTCGCAGCCTCCACAAAACCCGACCCCCTAGAGCGTTCGAGGTAGAGAAGGCTGACACGATTGGCAGACGTCATGAAAAGTGCGGGGGCACACTCGCAGGCAGACGGGGTCAAGCCCGGCCTAAACCTCTGCTACCAACACACAGGGGAATCAACCACCCCCCTATGTTTGGTTTAACAGGAGGCGGTTGTTCCCTTAACCCCCCCAAGAAAAAACCATGCTAACAAGAAACCAGATAACGTTCCCTCCACGCCGCCTGGGACGAGCGGCAGGAAGCTGGCCAAAAGACACAGATATGGGTCCCATATGACGCGTCTGAGGGAAAAAACCCTGTCAACACTGCTCTGTATAAAAGAGAGGAGACAGGGAACCCCCAGAGAGACCTCCCACATGAGTAATAATTGAAAAGATATATGTAAACATTGAGCCACGTGACCAAAAGCTCAACACATATGCAATAGAGAGCAGAGCAGAAAACAACAGTTTCCAACGCACCGCATAACTCAATCTTGACAATGACAGCGGTCCACAACATGGAGCCTGAAAAAAACTCACGGAAGTCTCACGACCAATAGAAACGCGCCCAGTGACGTATTCTATGGCGGGGGAAATTCCGTGACCCACCTGCCCAAATATGGCATGGGACCAGGGAACTCCCCCCCCCCCCTCCCCACCCTGTGACGCGCTGACCCGACCGAAGAACAGGAGGTCCAACCCCCTGGCCAATCAGTAAAAAAGGGGGGGAGGGGTTTATCAGTTCACCCCCTCATGACCCCATACCCCGGATACGATGAAAACAACAAGCAGCGCATCATACCAGTTATCTAGCATGCTACATGAAAAAGCGTATATCCTCTAGGATAAGCTCAACCATTGCACGCCAGCCACAGACGATAAACTAGTTTGTGAAAAAACAGTTTTTTATACAAGGCTTTAGGCTCATGTGCGAACACGTCACCCGTGTTTTCATACTTCACCAAGTAAAGAAAAAAACAAGAGACGTTTAAAGAGAGGGTCAAAGACCTCGGTACAAGCTACATATGTGATTACTTCTGCAGTCTAACCTAGTTGTGGACTCGATGCCATGTTTTCCCAAACGTAACAGAATACACACAACCCCCTCAGATAAAAAAGGTAAAGTTCACTCTTACTACTGCAAGAAGAACACCGTCTTCACAGGCCTTGCTAAGCACACATGTATAGCGACCAGACAATTTTCAAGAAAACTGTCCTACTCCCTAAGCAAACACACAACCCCACAGCTAGGTGAGGGTTATACATCGTATCCCCAATATATAGTGAATAAACTCACATTTTGTAACAAAAACCAGTCCCTCACCAGGAGGGACTTTTTTTATTTAATAACAAAATCATATGTTGGGGGGGGGGGGGGGGGGGGCAGGGGTAAACAGCGGAGTCACTAGCGGCGTCTGCCGCGTGCAGAGCCTGGTCACGACGATCCCTACCGTTACCTCCAGGCGTGGGGCGGCTGGCTGCAGCGGACGAGGCACTCCCTCTACTCCTGGCCTTCTTCGCCGAAGGTCCAGCAGCGGCGGCGGTGGTGGCGGCGGTGGTGGCGGAGGCAACGGTTGCGGTCCTCTGCCGGCGTTGCTTCTTCCGGACATCACCGGTGGCATCAGGTCGGGGGAAATGGGGCTGGAGCATGGAGCTCCTCTATCTCCCTGCAGGCAGCCGTCATCTGTTGCATGGCCGACCCGAATAGCCCAGCATGGGAGAGGAGGTCTGTGAGCAGCGGAATCCTCCTCTGTTCCGGCACCCGCGCCTGCTCCAGCCAAAGATGGCGCTGGGAGAGAGTGGCCAGGGTGCGCTCCTTCCCGGCGGCTATCGCCTGCAGCTGGGTTAGGTGCAGGATGACTCCAGCCGACTGGGCGTGAAGGTATCGTTGATGGTCATCCAATACCGACCCGCCCGCCATCAGCCCCGACATGTAGCGCGCTAGCTGCGCGATGTTGGAGGTCGCAGCTAGGCTCTGAGTCGCGGCGATGTACACCTGGTCACTCCAATTAGCCAACTGCCTAGCCGATTTCCCTTGGGGAACCGGCTTTCTTAACGGCTCCCACACCATTTCGGGACAAAGTATGGATGCCATCGGGCTATCAAGTCGAGGCACCCCGTCCTTTAGCCCCTGGACCAAACCCACCACCCGCGTGACTGGCACGTAGGCGGGGGTAAGGCCAACAATGCGGGAGATTACCTGTCCCTGTGTCACGTAGGCCTCCATTGCTGGGAAGAATGGACAACGCCTGTCTCTCTCACAGGACGACGTTGCCAGAGATGACCTATCATGTCATCAGGAATAGGTGCTGGCAGTGGCTGCGGAAACGCCACGCCATTAGCGGCTGCGGCGGCCGCCATGAGCTCGGGGAACAAGGCAAGCAACTCCCCTTGCATACCTCCCTTCACGTCACTCGCGTCCCTCACGTACGGGAGGCTGCCTCAGGCGCCACCATCCGACGCGGCAGATAGCTGGGCATCTTGTCTCGGGGTCGGAGGTTCTAACCCAACCCTGGAGTACAAGGGACCCCAAGGAGACGCAACACTCCCTGCCACTCCCCGAGGGGGAGAGTGATCCGTCTCTACTGGGGCTTTGAACAAGAGAACTCTCGCCCCCTCCATGTAATCCTCAGTCTCCATCGGAAATGGAGACGAGGCGAGAGAACTCTCGTCCGGCTCCAGCACAATATCAAAGCCAGGCCATTCGCCCCTGCTGCTCGCCGCCTTACGACGAGAGCGAGCCGAGGCCAAGGGTCTGCGTCGCAAATCCCCTGCCACCAGAGGAGCTGTTGGCCTATCGGCCGACTGTCCACTGACGGGGGAACCAGGGCCGGAACCAGGCCATCTCACGGGAGATGGAGGCTCAACGGCCCCTCGGCGAGGCAAACTCACCACCGGGCGCCGCCCAGGCGTATCTGGCTGCCACGACCGCGGAGCCAGAGACGCCCCACGACACACGGAGGACGCGGCGATGGTGAAGCGCTGGTGAAGGGTGACGTTGCGAGCGCCTAAACCCTCCGAAGGGGCAAACATGATTTCTTCGCTTTTCTCGTAAAATTGCGAGAAGGGGAAAAACAAGATACAATGTCCATGTAGCTCCTTTCCAACAACTATTTCAGCACTAAACTCAAAGTGGTGTATACAGTCACTTCTACGGTGGTGAAAATAGGGAAGGAGCTGTTAGTATGGCCACGACCCCGCTTATGTAGAGGAGCGGATGTGGGTGTGGCCAGGCGGATGGGTGTGTACATGTGGAGAAAATTATTCAGTATTAGATTGATAAAGGGATGTGGTTCCACTAGAGTGCAGAGCGTAAGCTATACGATAATATAACCCCAACCAGTGGCGGACTCAGGCTGAAAATAAAAAAGTGCACCTACTGCACAACATCGGACCCCATCAGCGAGCAAAAAGCTATGATGCGTCATGTATGGTGAAATTGTCCTCATCTTTGATTAACACATTCAGTGCCAACGACAAGATTAGTTGGGTTAACTTGCCATGCGTTGAGTGCCAAGGCACTAAAAAAGCCTGGTTTGGACCCTGAGGTGCTGGACAACTACCGGCCGATCTCCAACCTTCCTTTCCTAAGCAAAACCTTGGAAAGGGCAGTCGCCGCCCAGCTTCATCAACATCTGTCCAACCATGAGCTCTACGAACCCCTTCAGTCAGCCTACCGAGCACATCACAGCACAGAGACCGCCCTCATCAAGATCACTAATGACCTCCTCCTTGCTGCAGACTCCGGACACATCAGCCTCCTCATCCTTCTCGACCTCTCCGCGGCGTTCGACACAATATCCCACTCAGTCCTCCTCAAATGCCTCTCCGACAACCTAGGCATCACCGGTACAGCTCTGTCATGGTTTCATTCATATCTCACTAATAGATCTCAGTTTGTCAGCGTCAGCGGCTCATCCTCCCCCCCGGCCCCAGTCAACCACGGTGTCCCCCAGGGCTCTGTGCTGGGTCCCCTACTATTCACCATTTACATGCTCCCCCTCGGTCAGATTATACGTCACCACGGACTCAACTTCCACTGTTATGCTGATGATACTCAGCTCTACATCAGCACCTCACCATCCTCCCAGCTCCCCCCACAGTCTGTAGTCAACTGCCTCCACGCTATAAAAACCTGGATGGCAACCAAATTACTTAAACTCAACAGCAAAAAGACAGAGCTCATGGTTGTGGCCCCCAAGGCACTGCTCGGGAAGGTTGGAGATCTCCTCCTCCACGTTGACGGCTGTTCCATCTCCCCGTCTCTCGAAGTCCGTAACCTGGGCGTCACCCTTGACTCCACACTTTCATTTCACTCCCACATCAAATCTGTCACCAAGTCTGCCTTCTACCACCTCAGGAACATCTCCCGTCTCCGACCCTCACTCTCAGACTCTGTGGCGGAGACCCTGATCCACTCATTTGTCACCTCCCGGTTGGACTATTGTAATGGAGTCCTGTTCGGGGTACCCAGCAAAGCCCTGGACAGGCTCCAGTATGTCCAGAACTCAGCTGCCAGGGTTCTCACTCACACCAAGCCCTGGCAGCACATCACCCCCACCCTCATCCATCTCCACTGGCTTCCAGTCAGGTTCCGCATCACCTTCAAACTCCTGCTCCTCACCTACAAATCCCTCCATGCCCTCGCCCCCCGGTACCTGTCTGATCTCCTCCACCAGTACACTCCATCCCGGAACCTACGATCCTCTGATCTAGGTCTCCTCTCCATCCCTCGCACCAGGTTACGGACTTTTGGGGACAGAGCCTTCAGCGTGGCGTCCCCTACCCTCTGGAACTCTCTCCCCCCCGAAATCCGCAACGCCCCAACCCTGGACACCTTCAAATCCGCTCTAAAAACACACCTCTTCACCAAGGCTTTCCCCATCAGTTAGTTTTAGATTAAATTAGGTCCATTATCCCCTACTTTCCCTCATCCCCTCTTCCCCCTCCCCCCTACTTTCCTTGCCCTATTTTTTGTCCTGATTGTAAAGCGACCTTGGGTTCTATGAAAGGCGCTATATAAATTTGATTTATTATTATTATTATTATTATTAAGGCCAGAGAAAAAAACAAGAAAACTCGGGTTTTAATCGTTATTTGTTTTATTAGCAATATCCATACATTTTTCATCCATCCATCCAGCCTGACGTTATCATTGGGAATGGGTCTGAGCTTGAAAAGGGCAAATACCGCCGCCTATCGTCTCCCGGATGGTATTGCACATCATTGGTTTGGATTGGGTGGGCATGTGCATCAGAAAAAAAGTCCGGTCTGGGGTCTTCCCTTCTCTGGCAAGCAGTATCTGTTACCACATTCACTGGGGAGGCTGGGAGCAGCTTTCGATTATGTGTTTTGGACTATAACGTTGGATCAATAAACGCAATCAATATTTGGAATAGCGATCAGGAATTGGATTCATCTTTTTGCAGAACATCTGATGTGAGGTAAGTACTCTATTTGACCAGTTTTGGGTTAATCAGATGTTTTTTTCACAGCGATCACAACATGTGTGTGTGTGTAACGTTATCGCTAAGCACGGCATGGATAATCGATTTTCAGCCCGCTTCTCTAGCGTGCATAAGTACACATATACTATCGATAATCTAGCGTTTATTTGAAAACTATTCATAAATCAGCCGAAAAATTACAACGTGTTTTGTGTATTCCACTAAAGAGCTATTATCGCGGAATTTCTCTGGAATTACTAGAACTCTCCAAAACTATACTCGTATTCAAAACGGTATAAAACGGAAATATACCAATGAAAAAATAATCTGTTTCATACATGTTGACTGCAAGCAAGTCATTGATAAGCGAGGGGTGTTTTAGACCCATAGCCATAATTTAAGATATAGTTTAAGCCTTTCCCAGACCTCCCATTGACTTCCTTATTGGCACGGTAGCCCTAATATGGTCAAAGGGGCGTGACACTGAATGTGTTAAGATTAAGATAGTCTAGGGCAGGCAATTCAGATTAAAAGTATAACCACACCTCTATGATAAAAACACACAGGGAACAATTCACATTTAAAATGTTTATTTCACAAACACCTCCAAAGAAAATATGTTGTTTATTTTCATGCTATATGTTAAGCTATAAAATACACTTGATTCAAGACAATTATATGAAAAAATATGATTTGAAGACCCAACATTAGATTACTGTAACTAAAAAGTGTTCTCATTTGAAAATAATTCTGCATGACCATTAACTCATTCAGCACCAGGGGTCGCTGTTTACCTTACCATTGAAATGCCATTGCCTTTTAACATGGGGATACGTGGCTGTGTTTGCAGGCCTAAAGCTATATTATATATTATAGCTATGGATCTAATAATATAGTCGATTGTCATTTAGTTTCTTCCGGTCAAGATGCAAAAAACAGATACTTTTTTCATTAATACATTCCCGTTTTATACCGTGGTGAATATGAGTATAGTTTTAGAGTAATTCTGTGTAATCCCAGGAAACGCAGCTAAACAGCGTTTTAGTGCATTTCACTAGGAATCGTGCCATTCCTCGCTTTGATCAACAATCAATCTGAAATCAACGCTAGATTATCGGTATTATGTTTCTTCATGCATGCATGAAAGGGTGGGGGGGGGGGTTTCTATGCTTCGATCGTCACCAACGGAATACGTTACACAGTACATTACAGACACACGCTCTGATCGTGGGGAAAGAATTATCGGATCAACGCAATATTGATACCATATAGTCCTTATTTTGACCAGGATCTGTCCCGAAAAGAAAATTCCAATGATCTGATCGCCATTCCAAGTACTAATGTCGATTGTGTTGCCAACGTAATCCAGCACTGAACATGATCCGGAGGGGCCCGACCCTCGTCGATGCATGCGTTACAAGCGCTTGGCTTGCCCTGCCCGGCTAGTTTGACTCTGCCCGCTGGCCGGCCCACACACCAAGCCACATAGTTTCAAATGGAGTGCAATAGCGGCCGCAAGGCGGCAGGCGGCGGTATTGGACTTTTGTGTTTAGTTCAGCGCAGCTTTAGCACCTGGGCACTATACTACGTTAATGAAAGATAACTAGCTAGTTACTTAGGGGAGCTAATGTGTGAATTCAGTAGTAGTTAACTTGCCATACAAGTGAGTGTTAGTGTTAGCCACCGGTATGTTGTTGTTTTTATTATAACCCAGTGGTAACTTTTTGTTGAAAATAATGGTCCAGGTAGTCAATAAAGTGCCTGAACTGCCTCATTCTTCACCGATCGCCACAGTATGTTTTCAACAATGGGATTGGGAATGAGTATTTTAAACGTTATTGTTTCATCATTGGCAACCATTTATTTTGTCTTTTACTTCCCTCTGGAGTCCGGGCTGTTGGGCCCCTCCTCCCTGGGAATTTTCAAATTTGTCTTTTTTACATAATATGAAACTACAGGTTCATACCTTCAAAATAAGCCATCAATTGTAAAATTGGAGCCGATAGTTTTCAATCAATGTCCTATGAAACATTCTGGTAACATTATAACCTAAACTCAGTTCAGGGCTTTGAAAGAATGAAAGTCAATTCAGCTATTTGATGAAAGGACTACACTCCCAGAATTCAATGTGATCAATGTCACTCCAGACCAATTCTCACCTGAACAAAGGCCCAGCTTCCAGTCTGTCGTTCCTTTGTTATTCCAATGACTGGACCCAAGAGGCCCAGAGAGAGTTTTGTGTGAAACACACACAGCCAGCATGTTTATATCTCGTTTATATCACTATATAAATTGAAGGAAATTCTATTTTAAGCACAAATTTGCACGAACCACCTTAACACAAAGGTGCACCTCAGTTATAGGTATCAAACTATGGAACTCTTTGCAGAATGATGAAAATAGCTCTACTAATATATTTCACTTCAAAAGGTTGTACAAAGAAAAGATAAATAGACAGTATAGCACAGTTTAGTATAATATTTCAATTTAGCATAACAGGATAACATAGCATAGCATTGCAGTATAGGCTAGTATGAGTATAGTAATATAGTATATGTGACCAGGTATAGACCTTGGGTCCTTTAGAGACATCTTCAAATGTTTTACATGATATGAAAGTACAGATTCATACCTTTAAAATAAGCCATCACTTGAAAATTGTGGGGGGATACTTTTCAAGCTATGTCTATGACTCATGGTGATATCACAAAAACCTATTTTCAGAGATAAAGGGCCTTTGAAACAGAAGGGGGCAATTCGGTTACAATGTAAGACAACTACAACTACCCAGAATTCATTGTAATCCATGGCACATGGAAATGTCGGAGAAACCCGAGGATGCGAGTTACAGATGAAAACGCAGCTGAAACTGAAAGAGAGCTTTTCAGACTGATTGGTTCTCACCGTGGCAAACGTGGCATTATTGAAGTAAGAAATAAGGCGTGGGTTCTATGTATTCTATGCAGACCAGGCTGCAGAAACAAATTAGTGGGGGGGCATAAAATGGGAACCACTGCTCTAACACACACACATACATGCTCTCTCTCTAACACACACACACACAGACATGCTCTCTCTCTCTCTAACACACAAACACACATGCTCTCTCTCTCTCTCTCTCTTTCTAACACACACAGACATGCTCTATATCTCTCTCTAACACACAAAATGACATGCTCTCTCTCTCTATCTTTCCCTCTCTCTCTAACACACACACACAAACAGACATGCTCTCTCTCTATCTCTCTCTTTCTAACACACACAGACATGCTCTATCTATCTCTCTCTCTTCAATTCAAATGGGCTTTATTTCACATTCTTGTATTTCTCCCAGTAGGTATGGGAGTTTTGAGTTATTGTCCATGTTTTCAAAGTCTCTTTGGGTGTTTGCAATTTGTGGGAAGTATATGTCTTGGTATAGTGGGCAGGTTGTTAAGAAGTGGAGCTCGGTTTCCACCTCATCTTGTGTGCAGTGGGTGCATAGTCTGTCTTCGCTTGGGAGCCAGGTCTGCCTATGGCGGCCTTTCTCGATGGCTAGGCTGGGCTCGCTGAGTCTGTACCTAGTCAAGGATCTTCTTAGTATTGGGTCAGTCACAGTGCTCAGGTATTCTGCCACTGTGTACTCTCTGTTTAGGGCCAAATAGCATTTCAATTTGCTCTGGTTTTGGGTTGTTTCTTTCCAATGTCTCTCTCTCTCTCTCTCTCTCTCTCTCTCTCTCTCTCTCTCTCTCTCTCTCTCTCTCTCTCTCTCTCTCTCTCTGGCCTTGCTCTGGTGGAGGGTCAGGGGCATTGCCGGGTCTGTGCAGCGATAACACTGTATATTGACTGTAGAACGGGAGCTCTCTCTCACTCTCTCGCTCTCTCTCTTGCTATGTTGATTGTATCATGCCCAGCCTCTTACCTTTTAGGGGGGGGGGGCTCGCGTTTAAATCTTGCGCAGGGCCTCGCATTTCTCCCAGGCGGCCCTGGTAACAGAACATGAGGTGAGGAGGACCTTTAAGAAAGTGAATATCAGGAAGGCAGCAGGACCGGACGGTATCCCCGGCTGCGTCCTAAAAGTCTGTGCCGATCAACTGGCCCCGGTATTCACTGACATATTTAACCTGTCCTTGGAACAGGCTGTCATCCCCACCTGTCTGAAGAAGTCCACTATTATCCCTGTACCCAAAAAATCCAAGCCTGCTTGCCTCAACGACTACCGCCCTGTAGCTCTCACCTCCATAGCCATGAAGTGCTTTGAGAAGCTAGTAAAGGGATACATCTGCTCCTCCCTCCCCATCAACCTGGACCCCCTGCAATTTGCATACCGCCCCAACAGGTCCACGGAGGACGCCATAGCCCATGTGCTGCACACAGCAGCATCACACCTGTACGCGTCTATGCTTTAAGCAAGTGGCTTGTCCTTCCGCATTCCCGTTTTGCGCTCTGATTGGCCACGCACGTTTCTGGTCATGTGACATGTGCGCCAATCGTGGGACGGCAAGTTCTGCGCCTATTTCCGGGTCTAACAGCCTGCAAACTACCTAACGCCTAGTTTATCACTGGTAAAGCTTAGGCGACTCTTTCGCAGTTGGTTAAGGTTAGAGTTTGGAATCAGGGCAGGCGTTCTATCGCCCTGCTCTAAGACAAACTCTAACCTTAACCAACTTCGAAAGAGCGCCTAAGCTTAACCGTCCAAAAACTTGCCGTCCCACGATTGGCGCACATGTCACATGACCAGAAACGTGCGTGGCCAATCAGAGCGCAAAACGGCAACACGAAAGGACAAGCCACTTGCTTAAAGTATAGAAGCCACCTGGACAAGAGGCAGGGAAACTATGTGAGAATGCTGTCATCGACTACAGCTCAGCATTCAATACTAGTCCCCTCCAAAGTCATAGCCTAGCTCAGGGACCTGGGCTTGAACTATGACCTCTGCCAGTGGGTCTTGGACTTCCTGACGGGCAAACCCCAGGTGGTGAGAGTAGGCAACTGCACCTCCTCATCCATCACTCTCACTCCTCTACTCACTGTACACACATGACTGTGTGGCACAGCGGAACAACAAGACAATCATCAAATTGGCTGACGACACAGTAGTGGTGGGCCTGATCTCTGCAAACAACAAGAGTGCCTACCTGGAAGAGGTCAAGGTCCTAGCGGGATGGTGTCAAGAGAACAGCCTCTCCCTGAACGTCAGCAAAACAAAGGAGATGATTGTGGACTTTAGGAGGTCGGGGGTCAGGGACTACAGCCCCCTCAGCATCGACGGGGCACCGGTTGAGAGAGTGAACAGTTTTAAGTACCTCGGAGTCCACATATCCGAGGACTTGACATGGACCACACACATTGACAGTGTTGTGAAGAAGGCACGGCAACGCCTCTACTTCCTCAGGCGCCTAAGGAAGTTCCAAGTCAGTCAGAAGATCCTTAAGAACTTCTACTCATGTACAATAGAGAGCATCCTGACTGGCAATATCACCTCCTGGTTTGGGAATAGCACCGCACAAGACCGTAGCAGACTACAGAGAGTGGCCCGTTCAGCCAAACGCGCAATTGGAGGGGGGCTTCCCACTCTCCAGAACATTTACAACAAGCGGTGCATGGGTAAGACTAAGATAATTATCAAAGACTCCAGCCACCCAAACAACTGCCTCTTTGAACTGCTGCGGTCAGGCAAGCGATACCGGAGTCTCATGGCAAGCAGAGAAAGACTCAGAAGAAGCTTCTATCCCCAGGCCATCAGGATGTTCAACGAACAATAACACTATGTAACAACCATCAAATGCACTCACAGCACACACATCCACACGCACACACTCACTTTAAACAAACAACTCACTGCAGCAACCACTTAACACACTTTAGAACAGCTAAACACACTTTATATGTATGGGTAAAGAATTTGCACTACAACCCATACCTCATTACACCTTACTGTAAATTGTACCTAAATTGTACCTCATCCCATTTCTGCTTTGCATTGTATAGTATATTGTATATTAGTATATTGTATAGTATATTGTATGGTAACTCAGTTACTTCTACTCTGCATTGAACATTGTACATATGTACATACTGAACACTTGTGTCTACGTACGTGACTTCTACTTGCTATACTTATTTTATTTTATACTTATCTATTTTTGTCTAGCACAGTCTCTGGAGCGTAACAGAAAGAAGCATTTTGTATAAAAGTATTCTGTACTTCTGTATGACAACTAATAAAGAAACTTCAACTTGAAACTTGAACATGGTCAAGTTTAGACCATTGGAAGGGCACCAATAGGGCACATCCTCTAATTTTCTCCACTCAAAAGGGCACTTTTGCGTGACGGTTTTCAACTGTGGGGGCACATGGTCAAGTTTAACCATTGGAGGGGCATCAATAGGGCACGTCCTCTCGTTTTCGCCACTCAAAAGCACTTTAGCGGAAAGTTTTTTAACCGTGGGGGCACCAGGGGGGCGATTGCCCTGCCCCCGCCCTGAGTCCACCAGTGACCCCAACTGATCTTTTTTGACATCACCATGACAACCAGAACCTCAGTTTTAATTAGGAAAGCAGGTACTGTGGACGTTTTCTTTCTTCCGGCCATTTCTACCCTCTGTCTCTGTGTGTGTGTGTGTGTGTGTGTGTGTGTGTGTGTGTGTGTGTGTGTGTGTGTGTGTGTGTGTGTGTGTGTGTGTGTGTGTGTGTGTGTGTGTGTGTGTGTGTGTGTGTGTGTGTGTGTGTGTGTGTGTGTGTGTGTGTGTGTGTGTGTGTGTGTGTGTGTGTGTGTGTGTGTGTGTGTGTGTGTGTGTGTGTGTGTGTGTGTGCGTGTGCGTGTGTGTGTGCGAGCGCGTGCGTGCGTATTGACAGCATGTACAGCCGAACAGGTTCATTCGTACTGACGATGTTTCCCCTCCCAAATGCCTGTGGTGAAATTGTCTTGGGGTCCTGGCTGGACACATGCAATTAGACGCCTGTGCAATGGAACTACCGTGCGTGTGTGTGTGTGTGTGTGTGTGTGTGTGTGTGTGTGTGTGTGTGTGTGTGTGTGTGTGTGTGTGTGTGTGTGTGTGTGTGTGTGTGTGTGTGTGTGTGTGTGTGTGTGTGTGTGTGTGTGTGTGTGTGTGTGTGTGCGTGTGTGTGTGTGTGTGTGTGTGTGTGTGTGTGTGTGTGTGTGTGTGTGTGTGTGTGTGTGTGCACAAGTATGTGGAAGAGAGATGTACACCTACTGTATGTGTATGCAAGAAGTGTACATGTGTCTGTTTTATGCCAATGTCACCGGATGTGCCCCCCCCTGCATTCCCCACACCTCTGCACTGAGGAATCAGACTGTGTGTGTGTGTGTGTGTGTGTGTGTGTGTGTGTGTGTGTGTGTGTGTGTGTGTGTGTGTGTGTGTGTGTGTGTGTGTGTGTGTGTGTGTGTGTGTGTGTGTGTGTGTGTGTGTGTGTGTGTGTGTGTGTGTGATTCCCCTTAGCCTGTTAAGATCTAGCCCTATTTTCAGAAAATCCGCCTTAAAAAATACATACCTAAGTAAATGGAAGATTGCTCCACTTCTACAAGGTCCATTTGCATGTTCTTGGTATCTAGGGATATCTATGGATCTCATGGAATGTATTCCCAGTGTCAGGAATATTGTGTCTGTTACTATAGGCTTGAGTAAATTGTGATTTAAATTGTGAAGAAGGGCGCCCAAGTGGCGAACCATGTAACACGCTGTGTCGCGAAGCGGCCGACCCGGGTTCGATTCCCGGACCCAGCGTCCTTTGCTGAATGTCTCCCCTCGCTCTGTCTCCCGTTCTTCCTCTCTCTCTCTCTCTCTCTACCGGACTGCCTGGTAGTAAAAAGCAATAAATGCTAAAAAATGAATCTTACATTTTTTTTACAAATTTGTGGAAAAAGAAAATCATTCACAAGTAATTTGCTTGCAGGAAGCTGGAATTCGCTAGGAAATGTAGTTTTTCTAAATTTCAATCCTCATTGAGAGCTCTGGATGCCCTTTCCTCATATGACTACAAAACTTTTAGCGACTCAAATTCAAAATTTGCTAAATTATAAACACATTCCATAAACAAAAATCTCACTAATAACACTTTACCCTATTGGTAAACAAACGTATTGTTGAAAATATACACTATGACTGTTTTGACAGGATTATGGTCTTTACTCTTGGCTACATTTGAAAAAAAAAACGCAACATTATGTCATACAGTCTAGAGATTAATTTATGACGTGATGTCATCTGCGGTCCGCCGGCGGACCGATCCGGCTAAAGAGTCCCCTTAATGCCACAACTTGTATTGAGCCAAGGCTTTGGTTAGCTGTCTCCATACTTCCATAAGACAACAGTGGCTGTTGGAATTACTATGGGACTGATGCGCTGGATATCACTATTATGAGAAGGGACATCCATAACAATAGCTAATGTTATTGTGGTAGGAGGTCCACTGTTATTGTACTTGGGGGGTTCAGTGTTAAAAATAGACTTGATAGTTTGGACTGTTAGGGCTGTGGAATAGCAGGACATAATCCTTCTTACATAACTCTCAGCAGGGGAACGGGAGGTTAGTTTTCATGTGTGGGACCTCGGGTTTGTGTGTGTGCATGTGTGTTTGTGTATGTGTGTGTGTGTGTGTGTGTGTGTGTGTGTGTGTGTGTGTGTGTGTGTGTGTGTGTGTGTGTGTGTGTGTGTGTGTGTGTGTGTGTGTGTGTGTGTGTGTGTGTGTGTGTGTGTGTGTGTGTGTGTGTGTGTGTGTGTGTGTGTGTGTGTGTGTGTGTGTGTGTGTGTGTGTGTGTGTGTGTGTGTGTGTGTGTGTGTGTGTGTGTGTGTGCACGTGAATGCACTCGGGCTATGCCAAATACAAACACAACCATCCAGTTGCGTGACTCTGTGAGTAGAGCAACTACCAACTGAACATAACACAGCCTCAAAAGCAGCGGGTGGTTTGTTGTTCCTAAGGCAGTTTTCATTATGTTACTCCTATGATACTGAACAATTCAGGATATAATCGTATGTATTTTCATTTGTGGAGCTCTGGGCAATACTGATGGGTGTGTAGATAGTTGTTTTTTCTCTCTATCCTCCAAAATTATATAGACTGTTTCAATCTGACAAACGAAAACATAAACATTCTAGAATGGACCACATGTGACTTCCTGTCAACCATTGCTATTAGCAAACAGTGGAACAAGAATTAAATCTGGGTCCAAGCTGTTCCCTAGCAATGCCATTTCATGGAAATTGTCTATAGAGCACAGAGGCCCTGTTCCCACTGTGATTCCAGGAACCATTCATTTATATTCACCATCACAGAAGTTCCATAAGACACAATTTATTAAATTGCTCAACTATAAAACTTTTTTGTAGACTGTGGCATAATTGTTGAACTGACTAACAAGCTATCTGTTTGAGGACTATAAATTAAGAAGTTTCCCTTTATGGGACTGTATTGTATTTGGCAAACTATGGGAAGACTGTGAGATGGTGCAACAATTGAGCATCTTGCTTCTGGGAACACATGTACCCCCTGCTGGCTTGAGATCAAATCCCACTTCAAACTTCCCTCCTGTGTCTCTCCTACACTGCTGCAAAAATAACAGACTGATTGATGATTAGTCCCTGTGGTAAAGTTGTAGATCAAGGACACCTGAAAGTCTTGTGCCAATCAAGAGTTATGGCATTTTAAGTGACCATCTGGCCAACATGTGACTGGCATAGCTTGAGTCGTGGGTCCCCATAGGAGCCCACCTGTTATGTTTGGTAGGTCTCTCTCTCTCTCTCTCTCTCTCTCTCTCTCTCTCTCTCTCTCTCTCTCTCTCTCTCTCTCTCTCTCTCTCTCTCTCTCTCTCTCTCTCTCTCTCTCTCTGTCTCTCCGCTATGTTGGTACAGTGCCTGTTTGTGTACCACATAAATGGGACATTTCCCTCTTCCATCCTGCATTCCTCTTTTTTTCTCTCCCTCTCTTTGTGTCTCTCTGGTTCTCTCTCACCCTCCTCCTCCTTTCCCTCGTTCCGGTGGTGAACCCAAGCGAATTATGTCACGTCTCTGTTCCTGTGTGCAC
>NC_140184.1:42882862-42915362 GCF_963971535.1 Notolepis coatsorum | reverse complement strand
TATTTCTCTCCCACCCACCCACCCCCTCCTATTGTACAGTCCCCTCCCCATCATATGTATATACTCTGTCAGGATCTATGGGTAACAGTACTGTATATTTGAATAACGTTTATGTCACAAATGTATCAGTACTAAATATCTGTATGTCCCTATGCCATAAATGTCATGTATGCTGTGTATGTCATAAATGTCAATATGAATTGAAAATGGGGGACCCTGATGTAAACAAGACAAACGTCTTTCTCTGGTCTGCATCCCCTTAACAATTGTGTGTATTGAGCCGTACTGTATTGTACCCATTCTGCAATCTGTTAAATAAAGTTTTCATTAATTCATTCATACAGACTGAGCTCTTGACATAAATACTATTTAACATAATAATCAGATTGACTGTCACAAACATTGAAGCTTGGTGTATCACTTATGAAGTGTGTGTGTGTGTGTGTGTGTGTGTGTGTGTGTGTGTGTGTGTGTGTGTGTGTGTGTGTGTGTGTGTGTGTGTGTGTGTGTGTGTGTGTGTGTGTGTGTGTGTGTGTGTGTGTGTGTGTGTAGGTGTAGGTGTGTATGTGTGTGTAGGTGTGCACCACGTAGTTGTGTGCCTTCATGCTTGTGTCTGTGAGTGGATGGTTGTAATGCTGTGTGTGTGTTGCTTGTAGTGTTTGTGTACGGCTTAATTACCTCCGTGGGTAAGGTCCAATTCTATGGTTCACTTGGAGGTTGAACACAACACAATAACATCTGCGTGCATGCACATACACACATACACACACACACACACACACACACACACACACACACACACACACACACACACACACACACACACACACACACACACACACACACACACACACACACACACACACACACACACACACACACACACAAACACCAAGACACACAGATGCAAACGCACACACACATTTTATTGTCTTCTGTGCAAATAGAGAGGGTTCATTATAAATGTTAAGATTCTTCTTTCTCTCTTATTTCTCTCCCCCTCCTTATTTATCTCCTTCCTCTTTGTCTATTGTCTACCGACACCAATTCAATCCTGCAGCGAAGCCCTAAAACTTAATCCTGCCTTATCCTGGCTGTGGTCCCTGTGTGTGTGTGTGTGTGTGTGTGTGTGTGTGTGTGTGTGTGTGTGTGTGTGTGTGTGTGTGTGTGTGTGTGTGTGTGTGTGTGTGTGTGTGTGTGTGTGTGTGTGTGTGTGTGTGTGTGTGTGTGTGTGTGTGTGTGTGTGTGTGTGTGTGTGTGTGTGTGTGTGTGTGTGTGTACACACGTCTATGAGATTGTGCACACACATGTTTATGGCTGTGTGTGTATGTGTGTCATGAGAGTGCTTGATAGGGCTGCTGTGTTGGGATCTCCACAGTGCAGTTGTTCTATTTTTAGAAAACTATAATGTCTGGCCATACTTCACAGAGAACGAGAGAGGGGGAGAGAGGAGAGTTAGAGGAAAGGGCGAGAGATGCAGAGAGCGAGGTGATTAAGGTGATGATCAAATTAAATATCAACTAGAAAGCACAAATCTCCACCAGGCGGTAGTCCTTCACCAGACACTAGCTGTTTCCATCATCATCGCTCCACTCGGCAAAAACAATTCAATGTTCTCTGTTATAACCAGTGTAGACATCTGGTGCATTTGTGTGGATGTCAGAATTTGTATGTGATGAGCCTGGTGGGGTTCAGACTCGCCACGGTTCAAATAAAAACTAATTTGAATGTCCACACAAGACCAATATCAATCAATACAAGTATTTATTGAATTAAAGGCAGAATCCAGTTGGAAAGAATGGTTGTGATACAGTCCGAGGGTCAAAAGCACAAAACAGGCTTGCTGACAGAAAAAGGGATTGTTCAATACTCAGGGTAGTTGTCCGGTCCAGGGTCAGTACACAAGGGGGTTTCTCAGCCAGTCCAGGGTCCAGTACACAAAGAACACCTACTCGCCTTCACCTCTCCTCTCCTCTCACTACCTCTCACCTTCATAACTCCGAATAACACAATCTCTCTCTCTCTCAATAACAACAACTCCAACCTCACCTCCGCTCCACTTACTCCTGACTAACCTAGTGGCTTTGTAGTGTGTGGGTCTGGGCGTGTGCACGTGAGATGTGGGTGGACTAATGATGCGCAGGTGTGTTCTATCAGTACTAATCAGCTACCTAATTGTCTCTACTCCTTCTGTGGCAATAATATCTCCCATCCTTCACATATCCATGAGAGGGGGGGTGAGATCTGCCACAATATATATAAATCATGTTGAACTAATCCAACGTAAAATAGAGTTGTTATGTTATCAGAATCCTCTATTATAATGCAGGTGTTAGGGTGAGGTGTTTTCTAGAACCCAGCAGCAGAACACAGGCACAGGATAATAGAGCAGTTTAGAATGTTTAATTGAAGCATGAGGGGGGAGAAGGGTCCAATGGTCGTGAGAGGAGCTAGAGACGGGGAACAAGGAGTGGAAGAGTGACAGGCCGATGGTGTGTGTAGGTGAGGTCCATGAGAGTGCAGGCTGGTGAGGATCCATGGTCGATGTCTAGGCCGGAGAGGTGAGGTCCTGGACATCGGAGAAAACAAGGATTAGTATGGAGCAAGGTCACTGAGCACACAAAAAAAAAATTCAGGAACGCTAAGGTCTAGAAGAGAGTCCTATACCATGGGAGGTGTAAACAACACTCGGACAAGGAGTGGCAGGAGTGCAGGCCTCTTATCCAGGTTCGGTGATAGCCGGCAGGTGTGTCGTCTGGCACAGGTGAGTAGGTTGATGGTGAGACAGGAACAGGAAGGGAACCATGTATGGGCATGGGAACCTGCTGACTGGCTGTGGCTGTAACATGAGGCTTGCATTATATTATGGTATGGCTATGGCTTATATTAGGTTTTCTCATGCTGATTACCAACATAAATGCTTGATATCAAATCAAATCAAATGTATTTGTCTGAACTGTTGAATGCTTAATATGAATGAATTAATGAATTATTTTATTTCGAATGTTTACACATACAAATAAATAAACATAAACAAATAATTTTCTAAATGTTTTACAAATAAACAAACGAAAAGGATAGGTTTGAAGCCGAAGGCTTATAGAGCAACCAACCCCTAATTCAAAAACAAATTCAAAAAAGTTAAAGTTTTCAAAATATAACAAACAAACAAAAAAATCAACAAAAAACGATCCAGAAAAGAACAAAAAAAGTTAAAGTTTGCAAGATAAAACAAACAAACAAAAAAATCAACAATCAACAATCAACAAAAACCATTTGCGAAAAGAACATAAGCCAACATAGGAAAATCAAAACTGAATCTGCTATACCCGAGTATCATGGCAGGGTAAAACAGATTGTAGGTATACGGTATTGACTATACGATTCTAGAACCCTGTTTTTAAAATACTCCAGCTGTTTTTTATTTCATCCGGTATATTGTTCCAGAGTTTCACTCCTTTAACTGACACAGACATACTTTTAAGTGTGGTTCGAGCTCTAGGCTGTTTCAAATTGAGTGTTCTTCTTAAATTATACGTCACCTCTCGTTCTTTAAACAAAATTTGTAAGTTACATGGCAGTTGATAACTTCTTGCATTAAAAACGATCTCTGCTGTTTTAAGGTCAATTAAGTCAAGGAACTTTAATGCCCTTAGTTCAAAAAACAGTGTGTTTGTAGGATGGAGATAACGATAGGTTATGTATATAACCTAGTTATATTAGTATTGGCTGAGCGTCCCGCTCTAGCCTAATGAGATACCCCTTATCTCCTAGTACCTACTGTACACCACCACCAACAACTTAATGCACCCATACCTGACCGGGCCCCGCCCCTATGGAGGCGTAGCCTATAAGACCATGGTCATGGTCACCAAACACTCTTCCTCGCCAAATCTCGTTCCAGTAAAAGATCCCTCAAAAGGGAACTCAGGGCCGCGTAGAGCGGGACGCTCAGCCAATACTAATATAACTAGGTTATATACATAACCTATCGTTATATATCGTATGGCTATCGCGTCCCGCTCTAGCCTAATGAGATATGGGTTAGAGCGGACGCGAGACCCGACAGATGTACCCCCTGAGGACCCGTAAGCCCACATCAAGGGGTGCGGGGAGCCCCGTCACCCCATCCTTCCTAATGAAGGGGGGGCGCAGTCAACTCCACCTGAATGCGAACAAGAGGGAACTAGAACCCCTTGAACACACCGCACAGGCGGAACCACGTGTGACTCAACACACTGTGGCCCATACCCACACACTCCTGCTAACCTACCAAAGGACGGGAAGCAGGAAAGGCCACAGACCCCAGAACCGCCCTGGGAGACAGAACCCCCGGTCATGTCCATGAGGTAAAACCTTACAAAGGGGCCCGGGGAGGACCATGAAGCTGCAAGACAGATGTCCTCCACCGAGGCCCCACCCAGGAGAGCGGCAGAGGCAGCCACCCCACGAGTGGAGTGCGCCCTGACGCCCCCAGGGGGATCCTGCCCAGCCAACGTGTAGCAGAGGGCAATGCCCTCGCACAACCAATGGGACAGGCGTTGTTCGATAGTGCCTTACCGGCATGAGAACCACCGTGACAGACAAAAAGCCGAACGGTGACCCCGAGGTCCTGAGTACGGCTGAGGCAATTCCCAAAGCACGGACCGGACATGACAGGTGAAGGCCGGCATCTAACTCACCACCGTGAGGAGGCGGATGAAACGCCTGAACCACAATATCCCTGGAGCGGAAGAACTCCGGATATTTACAGGCACGAAGGCAGGATTAGGCCGCAGAGTGGCACCGCAATCGGAACGAAAGACAGGCACTCTGGTCGTACCGAGAGAGCACAAAGCACACCCACGCGTCAGCGGAGGTGACAGCCAGCAAGAACGCGGCCTTGAACGACAGCTGTTCCAACGGCGCCTGCTCGAGCGGCTCAAACGGGGCCAAGGACAACCGACCGAGGACCAGTTGAAGATCCCAAGTCGGAGCCCAGGAGCGTTGCACCGGCTTAACGCATCGAGCGCCAAGCAGGAAACGCTTCACAAGAGGGTGGCTGAACAAGACATCCCCTCAAACCCCTCATGATAGGAGGATATAGCTGCTGCATATACCCTCACCGTCGAAGCCGACAGTCTATCAAGGAGAGACTGGAGGTAACTAAGGACAGCATCCAGGGGGCAGGAGACAGAGTCCCGGCCCCCCGCCTTACACCACACTTGGAACATACGTCATCTGCCCGCGTAAGCGCAACAGTGGAGGGAGCATGCGCATTCCGGATGGTAACACCATCCTGATCAAGAACCTGCGCCCCTCAACGTACCCATCCCAACAACTGACCTAACAGATGTATGGGGAAGAATCCCAGGCGGCACGGCATCGGCCCCAGACCTGCCTGGCTATGTCCGGACATAATCCCCACCCGTCAGGATGAGGACCGCCCTGCGACAGTACACCTGTACCCACATTCTCCCTGCCGGGGATGTGGGGAGCCCTCAGGCCGCGCAGATGGAGGACGCCCATAGCCAGCCGCCCGCCGCCTGGTGCAGACGGGGGGAGCGTACCCCTCCCTGTCTGTCGATACACGACACTGACGTCGTATCGTCCGTCCTGATCAACACCATTTGTGGACCAGAAGGACCGCTTTCAACACCAACACATTGAACGTAGCGCAGACCGGGCAGCATGGTTTGCCAGCTGCCCCCTACTGCGTTGGCCCGATGCGTCACCAGCGAGGGAGGCGTCGGTGAAAACGTGACGTGAGACAGCGCCGTAACTGTGTTGACTGTGTTGACAACACGCTCTGAGAAGGATGCCCATAGCCCTCCAACCGTTGACTGGGAAGAGGAGTACTCTACATCCAGTCTACAGCAACCCCAGGCTGGTAGAGACCTGCCTGGTACGAGACCTGACGATCCACCTTGACCGCGAAGGACCAGAACATCGTCAGGGGTTACGGAGTGTTCTGCCCTGACGACGTTCTGGTCCTTCGCGGTCAAGGTGGATCGTCAGGTCTCGTACCAGGCAGGCCTCCACGCACTTGGTGAAGATGCGGGGAGCCAGAGAAAACCGAACGGCAGCCTCTGGTACTCATACGCTAACCCTGCAAAGGAAGCGTAGGTAAGCCCTAGGATAGAAGATCGGAGATGCGCATACGCATCCTACAGGTCTATGGAGGAGAACCAGACCCCCACCTGACAGTGTTCAGCAGGTAGGAGACGATCCAAAAAATGCTGAACCTTCCCATGGGACAGGTCCAGCCCGGGTCTGACACCCCCCCCCCCTCCCGATTTCTCAGGCAGAGAACACCGGGAGGAGAACGCCACGACGATGACTTGCTTTGTCCACAGAGATTGGATCTCGTTGACGAGAGCTGTCACTGCTGGAGACCCTGACAATAGGGTCTGTACCAAACCTGAAAACGGGTGGGGTTGTGTAAACACAAGTCCCCGCCTCAGCGTTCTCTCCATCCACCTCGACATATGGTACTGCCGTAGTCATATGTGATGACACTCCCAACGCACCCGCCGCCATGTAGCGCAGGTCCGCCAGGAACTGTAGATAGTTGGCCTAGTCCCCCCGCTGTGCGTAGCCAACCCTGGAACCGTGCGAGCAGAGCGTTCCGTGTTGGGACATCTGACCCTGACACCACCCACGAGGCAATTGCACCCAAGGGGGGACCCCGACAGAAAGGGCCGGTTTGATACGGGGGGCTTCCTAGGTGAAAAAAGCCCCCCCACTGAACACCCCTCCAGAACATGCTGAGGAGTTGTTCTGCAGCCGGACATGCAAGGTGTAAGGACCCCATGGGTTCCTACACACCGTAGCCCTGCAGTGATATTACTACCACCCCAAATCACGCGTGCCTGCGAGACCACTGCCAATTTTTCAGGAGTGGGAGGCACCAACATGATACCTGGCCTGGCGAAGGCGAGGCCGGGGAAGCCCGCACTGTGTGCCTCAAAAGGTTTCGAGCCCCCCTGCTGATAACACTTAAGTTGACAGACCTAACACCAGGCTCAACCAACACAGCTTATGGTGTGGGAGCCGCTTGACAGCACAACATTCTCACGGACAGACCCAGGCTCAGCCATCAACTGGGTGTCAGCCCCTGTCCCCATGAGAAGCGAAAAGTGGGGCCGCCTGCGCTTCAACGAAGGCACACGGCCCGCAGCCAAAGGAAACAATCAGAGCCCACTTTTTCCGCTGGTGTTGGGGAAGGGAGTGATCGGAGAGCGGGCTGCTCGCGGCAGGACGGTGACGGCTTGTTTGTTCAAGCCGAACCCATCCAACATGGCCGATCCCTCGGCCGCCAAGGCTGTCGGCCATGTGGACACCTGTCGAATCAACGCTCAGGATACCTCCGGCGGGGGAAAACATGGCCGCCTGTCGAGGGCCTCGTCATCGCCACTGACGAGGCCGTGCTCTCTCTTCTTCTGGCTGCGTGGTGTGAGGCGGTGTGGGGCCTAGGACAATACCGCCCGCGCTCCAGCAGAAGACCAAAATCCCCTGCGGAGAGGGGAACCCTGAGCGGTTATAGCTTGCGGCTGGGTCAAAGCTAATAACGTCAACAACCTCGTGCGATGTGTCGACGTCGGCTGGCCCTCAAGGCCCCGCCACCAGACACCATTTTTTTATAGAAAAAAACAGCAATTCGAACACAGTTCTAATCGCTGCCAATTCCATACCGTGGCGGTACAGGCTTTAGCAGCCCACCAGCCACTCGCCAGGCCAACCCACCCATGGCGTCGGCCGGGCGGGGCACTGTTTCAATATGTCAAAAACAAAGGACTGATGTTAACACGGAGCACCAGTGGTGGTTGCAAACAGCAACCTCCACTGTGGTGTGCACCATGAAAGGGTTAAATGAATAAAAGAACTAACCCACAAAATACTGTAGAATGAGCAAACCCATATACACAACGTTAAGGGGAGGCGGACCAGAGGGAACTAGTCCCGCCTTCATTAAAAATATTCACAACAGCACACCAGCCCTAGCTTAGCCCATTTACCAAAAAAGGTAAACAAAGCCCCCCCCCCCCCGCACTACTCCCCCAGTAGACACCGATTGACCGTCAGCATAAATGGTTGAGAGGAGAGAAAGCTGTAGCAAAGACAGACCTTCTCATAGCAGAGTGACAGAACGAAACAGTAGCCCCCTACACTACTACAGCCTAGCGTGAGGCGATGTGGGACCCAGATCAACAACCGCCTGCGCACAGACACGTAACATGTTTACCATGTCGGCTGGACCCATAGCCCCACTACCCGACGTCAATGTGGATAGGAACTAGCCAGCTGAGCCATAACCCGCCGTTAAGTCCCATCCTGCAGTAGTATAGCTCTACTGCTACACCGCCGAGCTCACGCATCGGCCCCAGATGGGGACACCGTTCCACAGACCCCGCCGGAACACAAAGGTAACGTACCTGGCTAGGCTACCTAGCCACGGCCTACCCTGTTGTCAACCCATTTACCCATAAAAAAAGTAAATAGGACTCAGCAAAACCCCCACAACAGCTACCGACTGACCTTCATTGATGAACCGGGCAAGAGGAGGGAGAAGTGACAACATCTCACGGCGGAGACATTAGAACAGCGTAGCAGTTAGCATGTAGCATTAGCGTTAGCATGTAGCATAGCATTAGATGTTTAACAGCACGCCCAAGACCGTTTGGAAACCGTTCACTGCAGTGAAACGTTCACCAAACCATCCTGCCCCCGGCGCCAACACACAACATGGTTGTGTAACAAAACAAACCAGCATTACTAACACTAATACCCATGCCTGAAGACACAGGGCCTACCTGGGTACAAGCTGGCCCGACAGCCAATCTTGCACAGCTGAACCTTGGTCTGCTGCCATCAGACGAGGAAACATCAACATAGGCCCGTCGTGTCGCTGAAAACATGCTTCAAAGATGCCAGGGGCCAGCAACCTCCGGTAAGCTTTCTACATTACACAATTCCTCCAATCTTTTTCATACTACTAGTTACATACGGTGCATGCAGCCGATATGATGGAACAAAAATAGAGGAAGAGTGTTTGGTGACCATGACCATGGTCTTATAGGCTACGCCTCCATAGGGGCGGGGCCCGGTCAGGTATGGGTGCATTAAGTTGTTCGTGGTGGTGTACAGTAGGTACTAGGAGATAAGGGGTATCTCATTAGGCTAGAGCGGGACGCGATAGCCATACGATATATAACTAACATTGTTCACAACCCTTATTGCCTTTTTCTGTAAGATGATAATAGGATTCAGATTAGTTTTGTATGCGTTTCCCCAAGTTTCTATACAGTAAGTTAGATATGGTAATAAAAGAGTACAATAAATTGTGTATAATGATCTCAAATTTAATATGTGTCAGGTTTTTCGATACCTAAGCTACGCGCTGTTTTTTTCTTTACATAGTTAATATGAGTTTTCCAGCTGAGGTTTTGGTCTATCACGACACCCAAAAAAGTATATTAATTTACTCTTTCAAGATGAACATTATCTATGCATATCTCTACTTGAGTATACGGATGTATTTTTTTATTACCAAACAAAATAAATGTAGACTTACTTATATTTAAGGAGTTTGTTAGTATCAAGCCAACATTTCAGCTTCCCCAGTTCACCTGTAATATTTGTTAGCAACTGTTGAAGGTCTGCACCCCAACAAACATTTTTAGTATCATCTGCAAAAATGACAAATTTAAGAAACATCAATGATATCATTAATATACAATATAAATAATTTCGGTCCTAAAATGGATCCTTGCGGTACCCCACATGTTATCATTTTGCAGGATGATCTGGTCTCCCCCATCTGGACACAAGTTTTCTGAGTAAAATATCATGATCAATGGTATCGAAAGCTTTTTTCAGATCAATAAAAACTCCAACTGCATACTGTTTATTATCGATTGAATTAGTTAACTCTTCTGCTACCTGCATGAGAGCCATTGATGTGGATCTGTTAGTTCTGAATCCATACTGGCTATCAATCAATATCTCATTCTTATCAATAAAACTGTCCAGACGTGCAACAAAAAGTTTTTCCAGAATTTTTTTAAATTGAGGAAGTAAAGAAACAGGCCTATAATTTGTAAATAAACGTTTTTCTCCTGCTTTGTGTATTGGAATTACTTTGGCTGTTTTCATTTCAGTTGGAAAGGTCCCCATCCTAAAAGATAGATTACATATGAAAGTAATGGGATCTACAATTTCTTTGATTAGTTTTTTAATAAGAGACATGTCTATCCCATTTACATCTGTAGATGTTTTATTCTTGAGATTGTTTACAATATCAATTATTTCCATATTAGATATGTCATACAAAAATATTGTGGATGGATTCCTATCAATGTATTGTTCTGCAATAGCTCCCCCTTGTGGAGGCTTGATCTTCCTTGCAAGATCTGGGCCAACATTTACAAAATAATTATTAAACTCCTCCACTACCTCATGCATGTTGGTTATTTCCGTTCCATTTACAGAAAAATGATCAATGTAGCCTGATTTGTTATTTGATTTTCCAATTATTGTGTTTATAATTGTCCATGTTCCTTTAATATCATTTTTATTAATTTCTAGTAAGTTATTATAATAATCCTTCTTACGTTTTCTTATAGTATCTGTTAATTTATTTTTATATATTTTATATTTGATTTCTTTCTGTTTAGTTCTATGCTTGATGAAATCTCTATAAAGAGTATTCTTCTTTTTACAGGCATTTGAAATTCCTTTTGTTATCCATGGTTTATCTGGCTTCCTTGTTCAGCGGCTACTTTGCTGCACAATAGGACAGAAACGATCATATAAAGTCATGAATGTATTCAGAAAGCAGCCATATGCTGAGTCCACATCAGTTGCTTCAAACACCTCAACCCATTGCTGGAGAGCCAGGCTAAATCTCAGGTTAAAGCCTACTCATATATACTCTATAATCATTTGTGACATAATAGAAAGCTATGGTCTATGTTTGAACTGTTGAATGCTTGATGAATGAATGAATGAATGAATGAAAACTTTATTTAACAGATTGCAGAATGGGTACAATACAGTACGGCTCAATACATACAATTGTTAAGGGGATGCAGACCTGAGAAAGACGTTTGTCTTGTTTCCATCAGGGTCCCCCATTTTCAATTCATATAGACATTTATGACATACACAACATACATGACATTTATGGCATAGGGACATATAGGTATTTAGTACTGATACATTTGTGACATAAACGGTATTCCAATATACAGTACTGTTACCCCTAGATCCTGACAGAGTATATACATATGATGGGGAGGGGACTGTACATGATTGATTGATTGATTGATTGATTGAAAACTTTATTAACAGATTGCAGAATGGGTACAGTACAGTACAGCTCAATACATACAATTGTTAAGGGGATGCAGACCAGAGAAAGACTTTCGTCTTGTTTACATCAGGGTCCCCCATTTTCAATTCATCGTAACATATATGACATACATGACATACAGATAGACAGTACTGCTACATCTATACATTTATGACATACCAGATTTGCAGTTACAGTACTGTTTGTGATACAAAAAGAGTCCAAAAAAAAAAAAAAAAAAAAGTATATACATTTGACGTAGAAACTGTACATTGGATTGGGTAGGTGGGGGTGGGGGGGGACTGTACATTGGAGGTGGTTGGGTGGGTGGGGGGGGGGTTGGGTAGGAGTGGGGGGGGGGGTTGGGTAGGAGGGGTGGGTGGGGGACACTGTACAACTGTACAAACAAAACTGTACATTGGATTATTGACAAGACCATACTTGGTAATTTACTGTACATTGGAGGGGGTTGTGTTCGGACATTTACAGGCGCCAGTTTCGAGTTGCAGTCTCCCTTAGGTGTTTTTTGAGAGTGTTTTTGAAAGTGGGTAGTGATTCACATTCCTTTACAGCTTTGGGTAGGGCGTTCCACATTGATGTGGCATAATTGCGAAACGTGTTTAGTCCCTTGTTTGAGCCGAATCTGGGTTTAACATGATTTGTGGAGCTCCCTCTGGTGTTGTGATCGTGGTATTCACTGACCTTTGGGAAGTATTTTGTCATGTACATGGGTACCTTGGTCGTGTAGTGTATCTTGTAGACCAGGCCCATTGCAAGTTGCTGTACTCTGTCGTCTACTCTAATTGATTGATTGATTGAAAACTTTATTAACAGATTGCAGAATGGGTACAGTACAGTACAGCTCAATACATACAATTGTTAAGGGGATGCAGACCAGAGAAAGACTTTCGTCTTGTTTACATCAGGGTCCCCCATTTTCAATTCATCGTAACATATGTGACATACATGACATACAGATAGACAGTACTGCTACATCTATACATTTATGACATACCAGATTTGCAATTACAGTACTGTTTGTGATACAAAAATAGTCCAGAAAGAAAAGAGTATATACATTAGACGTAGAAACTGTACATTGGATTGGGTAGGTGGGGGTGGGGGGGGACTGTACATTGGAGGTGGTTGGGTGGGTGGGGGGGGGGGTTGGGTAGGAGGGGTGGGTGGGGGACACTGTACAACTGTACAAACAACACTGTACATTGGATTATTGACAAGACCATACTTGGTAATTTACTGTACATTGGAGGGGGTTGTGTTCGGACATTTACAGGGGCCAGTTTCGAGTTGCAGTCTCCCTTAGGTGTTTTTTGAGAGTGTTTTTGAAAGTGAGTAGTGATTCACATTCCTTTACAGCTTTGGGTAGGGCGTTCCACATTGATGTGGCATAATTGCGAAACGTGTTTAGTCCCTTGTTTGAGCCGAATCTGGGTTTAACATGATTTGTGGAGCTCCCTCTGGTGTTGTGATCGTGGTATTCACTGACCTTTGGGAAGTATTTTGTCATGTACATGGGTACCTTGGTCGTGTAGTGTATCTTGTAGACCAGGCCCATTGCAAGTTGCTGTACTCTGTTGTCTACTCTAAGCCATCCTAGGTTGTCAAAGTGGGCAGGGGTGAGGTGGGTTCTAGGAGTAAGGTCAAGCAGTAGTCTGACCAGTTTGTTTTGAGATGTTTGTAATTTTGTTTTTAGCGCCTTTGAGGTGCTTTGGTACCATGAGGTGCAAGCATAGTCGTAGTACCCTTGAATGAGTGCTCCTGCTAGAGTCTTCAGGGTATTCTTGTTTACCAGTGAGGAGATCCGGTACAAGAATCGAGTTTGTTGGTTGACTTTTTTTATTACATTGGATGCCATTTTGTCACAGGAAAGATTTGCCTCTAGGATGGAACCCAGGTAGGTAATATCTTCTTTCCTTGTGACAATCAGTGATGCCAGTAACGCGTTACTAAGTAACGCGTTATTGTAATCTGATTACTTTTCCCCGAAAATAGTAATCTAACGCGTTAATCTTTAAAAGCCAGTAATCTGATTGCAGTTACTTGTCCAAGTGGCTGTGCGTTACTATTTTGTTACTATCTCATCATAAATTCATAATGCAGGCGGAATGCAGTATTTTATTTCGTTTTCGACAGTCAAAAATACATTTTGAGCTGTTTTTCTTATTTGGGAGTGACGTGGTGTGGCAGTGAAAGGGTTAAATACAAGAAAATGTCCGGCGGCGTGACTGGACCCTCTGTCTGTGAGTGACTCTGCTTTGGTCCAATCACATTCCCCATCCACAGTCTGCGAATCAGAGGCAGAGTAGGGCGGGTCTTCACAGCACGTCATGTGACATATGCGCCAATCGTGTGACAGCAGGGCTCCGTCGTCGGAGAATTCCACCCCAAAACGCTTGGCAAAATTAAAAGTGAAACCGCAAGATGACTTTTGCGGTTTCTGTTCAGAATTCCACCCCAAAACGCTCGTCTAAACGTAGCCTCAGTCATTACTTCACGTTTATTCATATGCGGAGGAAACAAAATACTGTCTACCGCTAAAAACAGCACATCCAATTGCATTGAAAGCATCTGGAATCACAACACTAGCCGACGCTTCGACTAGGTACAGGAGGGTTGATGGTGGCAGAGCAAAAGCTCTTATTTGCCAGATTTACAGTTAATTTACATGTTAAAGAGAGACTGATTGTATGTTTATAGAGAGACATTTATAAAAAACAATTTAATAGTTACAGTTGATATAATTGAATAGTTCAGCCTGCATTTGTTAGATGTGATACACTGGTTTTGTAAAACCACTGGCTGGCTGCTCTAATGCTGTGAGCATCATAGACTGTTGCTTTACCATACTTGATGGTACAGAAGCTGAAGCACTAGTTTAACAATTTACGTTATGTGCAGAGAAACAAGTTAAAAACAATTTATGCACTTTCAATAAAGCGTTTAAAAAAAACTGTTGGGGGAACGACGACGACTTCGTAACCTAGTTACTTTCAAAGTAACTAAGTTACTCTGATAATCAAGTAATCAGTAAAGTAACTTAGATTACTTTTTAAAGGAGTAATCAGTAATCAGTAATCAGATTACTTTTACAAGTAATCTGTGGCATCACTGGTGACAATATTGTCACCCACTGTAACTGAGAAGCCGTCGGTCTTGCTGAGTTTGTTATTTGAACCGAAGAGAATGGACTCTGTTTTGCCCATGTGTAATGATAGTTTGTTATCAGCGAGCCATATGCAGATTTTGCCTAGTTCTGAGCTGAGGGTTTTTTCAACCTGTAACTTGTTCTTGTCAGAGACCAGCAGGGCTGAGTCGTCCGCAAACAGGAACAAGTTGCAGTCACAAGCTGACGACATGTCATTTGCATAAATTAGGAACAGTAGCGGACCTAGTATGCTTCCTTGTGGAACACCACAGCTTACTGTGAGGGGGGGGGATAGGGTACCGTTTACCTCCACCACCTGCTCTCTCCCCTCCAGGTAGGATTGCATCCAGCTCACTGATAGACTATCAAAACCAATTGCTTTTAGCTTGTCAATCAGAATGGTGTGATTGACAGTGTCGAAGGCCTTTTGTAGATCCAGCATGACCATGCCGCAGTATTTGCCCGCGTCCACCTCTTGTTTGATGTGGTCGTTTAAATAGAGAAGGCATGTGTCAGTGGAGTGGGATGTTCTGAAGCCAGATTGGAATTCGTAGATTAGATTTTTTTCCGCAAGGTATTTTTCGACCTGTTCGTATAAAAAAATGTCCATGACTTTCGAGATGGAGGTAAGGATGGAAACAGGGCGGTAGTTGCCTGGGTCTAATTTACTGCCTTTTTTGTGCAGAGGGGTCACTCTCGCAATTTTGAAGTCCTTGGGGACGTGTCCCTGTTTTATGGAGAGGTTTATTATGTGTGTGATGACTGGGGTGATGGCGGCTGCTGAGTCTCTGAGGAATTTGGAGGGGATGTTGTCATGGCCAGTGGCCTTGTTGGGTTGGAGGGCGCTCAGTTTTTTGAGTACCTCATCTGTTGTTACCATTTCCAGTTTGAAGTCGTCTTTGTGGACCCCTAGGTTCTTGTAGTATGCTACTATGTGTTCTACCCCATAATGCCCTGAGTGGGAGGGTAGTTTGTTTACCAGTGTTGTGGCTATGTTTGTGAAGAAACTATTTAAGTAATTGGCTACATCCAGCTTTTCTGTGATGAGCGTGTTGTCTGTCTTTATGTTTATGTTTGAGAATCTGGTTTTAAGTTTTTTACTGCAGCCTAGTTGGTTATTGAGTAATTTCCAAAGTTCACGTGGTTTGTTTTTGTTTTCCTCGGTTAAGCCATCCTAGGTTGTCAAAGTGGGCAGGGGTGAGGTGGGTTCTAGGAGTAAGGTCAAGCAGTAGTCTGACCAGTTTGTTTTGAGATGTTTTTATAATTTTGTTTTTAGCGCCTTTGAGGTGCTTTGGTACCATGAGGTGCAAGCATAGTCGTAGTACCCTTGAATGAGTGCTCCTGCTAGAGTCTTCAGGGTATTCTTGTTTACCAGTGAGGAGATCCGGTACAAGAATCGAGTTCGTTGGTTGACTTTTTTTATTACATTGGATGCCATTTTGTCACAGGAAAGATTTGCCTCTAGGATGGAACCCAGGTAGGTAATATCTTCTTTCCTTGTGACAATATTGTCACCCACTGTAACTGAGAAGCCGCCGGTCTTGCTGAGTTTGTTATTTGAACCGAAGAGAATGGACTCTGTTTTGCCCATGTGTAATGATAGTTTGTTATCAGCGAGCCATATGCAGATTTTGCCTAGTTCTGAGCTGAGGGTTTTTTCAACCTGTAACTTGTTCTTGTCAGAGACCAGCAGGGCTGAGTCGTCCGCAAACAGGAACAAGTTGCAGTCACAAGCTGACGACATGTCATTTGCATAAATTAGGAACAGTAGAAAGCTATGGTCTATGTTTGAACTGTCCAATGGTTGATAAAAAGGTATGGTCTATGTTTGAAAAGAGGGGGGGGGGGGGGGCATTTTGCAGCAAGCTGGCACAGGTAGCTGTTAAATTGATGTTGGGTTGGCCATGAATTCAATAGTTACATTTTTCTCTCGGATGTTTGGACAGTTAGATCCCACCTTTTCACCAATGTAACTGAGTGGATTTGAACCTGGGATCATAGGATCCCACTTCACTGACAATGTATTGTTAAACTTTACATGATGTCACTGAGTTATATTGAACTAACTGGACATAAGCAATGCAACATTATCTGCTAAGCTTAGCTAGGTCAAATAACACAATGCTAACAGTAACAAAGAAATATACAAGTGTAAGCCCTTTGTTGTAATTGTCTTCTTTTTCAAAATAAACTATTAATTAATCCGTTCATGTATCCTTCTGTGATGGATTACAATACGATAGCTACAATTGTGTGTGTTTGCCATATATATATCAAGCTTTAGTTTATATGTTGTGTGGGGATGTTACAAAATCAATAAGGCTTTCCATGATTATAGAGTATATATGAGCTTTAACCTGAGATTTAGCCTTGTATGAAATTGCTTGATTAACGTCAAGCTGAAATGGCATTTTCCGTATTGTGATGTATTTCTGACTGAAACTGGATAAGCAGGCAGGACATAACATTTGGAGGAATTTGATTTGAAAACATTAGGGTCAACACTTTGGTTGAAATTGGTATTGTTGGTTGAAATTGGTTTGAGCATACATAACACATCATATTCTGTTTTATAGAAATAAAATAGATTAGATTTTGATGTAAAAAGAAATGGGAATATATTGTTCCACAATATGACCAGGGAATTGATCTAAAACAGTTAAGAAGGCATTTTTCATTTCAGTCAATGTATGGTCTCAAATGGCAGATATGTGATTTCACTTTAGTTTACGGTACAGTTCTGTTGTAATGTATCACTAATTACCCTCTTAAGAAAGTCTAATAAAGGTGGTAAACCGTGGGAAATAAAAATGCAATGTCCTGGTAGCTTCCATAGCCTAATGTTACCAGGGTCGGATGGTGACATGACATTAAATGTTTTAACTGGTATGGAAGTAGAGTGTGGAGGAAGCATCTATTAGGCATGTTGTATTACTACATACATGTTGTATTACTACATACAAACTCCATGGGACTCCAGAGAACATCCAGGCTACGAGCGACATGTGAAGTAACCACCAGATGTAGTTTGACTTTATAATTTTGTTTATAATTACATAATAATTTAGGTGTATGGTGTCTAATTAGGGTATAACTGTGTTTGTTTATTGTCTAATAAAGAATATAATTTCTAATAAATATGGCATATTACGTCTTATTAGTTCTAGTTTTTGTCTAATTTGATACAACGTACAGCTTATTACGTCTTATTAGTGTACCTTAACATAAAGTGCAGGTGACATTAGCAAGTCATTCTTACAGCGGAAACACACTGGAGGCGGAATGGACATGCAGAGTTTGGGGAGTAGGTGCGATCGATTTGGGATTGGTCTCTCCGTGTTCAGGAGACTCAGGCGTATACAAGTCTGGATCATGTCTCCAGCCAGGGGCGTAGCTGGGGGGGGTAGCTTAGGATGATTCCAAGGGCCCAGCACTGGGGGGGGGGCCCAAAAAAAAAGAAAAGAAAATGTTTTTACTAGACATCACTCAGGTGTATTATTGATGCTCAAATTGATACTATGTTTGTTTCTGAAGTGTGTGTGTGTGTGTGTGTGTGTGTGTGTGTGTGTGTGTGTGTGTGTGTGTGTGTGTGTGTGTGTGTGTGTGTGTGTGTGTGTGTGTGTGTGTGTGTGTGTGTGTGTGTGTGTGTGTGTGTGTGTGTGTGTGTGTGTGTGTGTGTGTGTGTGTGTGTGTGAGATATATAGAGAGAAAGGGGGGGCTTTGGTAGACTATTGCATTGGTCCATTCATTGAAGATGAACGCAATGCGACATCCTTTACTAGGCTCACCCACCAACAGTGCAGGTGCTGAACTGCTGATCCGAATGTATAGGTAAAAACCATATTATGCGTTTTCATCAATAAAAAATGGCACACAAAAAAATCCGCTTGCGCGCTTAAGCGCGCTAGCATTCACTGGGGGCCGACAAATACATTCTTTCATGGGGCCCAGAATCTGGAGCTACACCCCTGTCTCCAACACCCCCACAGCCGTAGCTACAACCACTTAATGTCAAGGCTCTCATCCACATTCATTCATTTTCCCCCCCCCGCTCTCTCTCCTATGAGATCACATATTTCATCTCGACACTAACAGCCTAATAAAGCCGACCACAGACGGCGGGCGAGCGACGTCGCCTGGCAATGCGATCGTCTGTCGCTCAATGTTACGGACGGTGTCCTTATGTATGTATATAGAGGGAGTAATGTATATTATCTGTTGTATATATAGGCATGTTTTATTTGTTGTTGTCTTGTCTCCCTCTTGTGTCTACATATCCCACTCTCAGGTGTCTCCCAGTCCCAGTTGCAGAAGCAGCTGGTCAATCAGCAATTCACCCCAGTGCAGCGGCAGGTGAAACTGATTCTGCAATCAACATCTACTCTCCCTTCATATACCCTTTTTGTTTCAGTGTTAGTTGGCTCCCTGGTTCGTTTGGTCTGTGTGTGGTGGTAACTATACTTGGTCTGTGTCTGTGTGGGAGCTCATTTTGGTATGTCTTCAGTATAGAGCTGGTGAAGGCTCTGGCACTTTGTGCTGTCAGTTAGTTTAGGTCTTTAGTATAGTTTTGTGCTGTTTGTGTTCTGTACTAGAGCTGTGGCCTGTTTGGCATTAGTTTAGTATTTGTACATTTCTGTTTTGTTTCTAACGTGTGTATTTATTCCTCGTCACCCAGCCTATGGTGATTGCTTTGCTTTGTATTAATATTTTGTTTCGCACACAGGGACATTGAGGGCAGGAAGATACCCTGGGTCTACATTTTGCATCACGTAGGTGACCTACTGTTAAAGACACCAGCTTTAGAGTGAGCACCACCACCTGTACTTTGGGGCGTCCGCGCCTGTAAAGGGGGGGGGTGGGCTTTTGTTTCTTTTTGATATTTGATTTGGTGCTCACTGGTAGGTCATCCGTGCTCTCTGTGTTGCTGATCTTGACTTTTGTGAAATAAATATTATTATTTTGCAATTTGTCTCTTGCGTTTTGTGTCACTGCACCCTCACCTACCCTGTCTGTGGCCTTGTGTTGCGTCTCCCCACAGGGGTACGTAACATAAACGACAATCGCTTAGCACCCCACACCAGACCCGACCGTTTAGGTATAATAAGCTATATGCATCGCTCTGTTTAGCTGGGGGTGTTGTTTCCCCCCGGGAGATATGGGAGGAGGACCGGACGTTGTCGTGAAGCGAGCGTATTAGCAGGTAGCTGTGTTGTGCATTACGAGGGAAGTATTAACCTGTAAAACCCATATTGAGCTGGAATTAAACTACCATATACGAATACAACCAGGGGTGTAAAGTACTTGAGTAATTGTACTTTGTTACAATACTTAAGTACTGTTTTGGGGGATTTGTACTTTACTCGAGTATTATTAGGTTTGTATACTTTGTACTTTTACTCCATTACATTTCAGAGAAAAAAAACATACTTTTTACTCCTTACATTTAAAATGCAGACCTACAAAGTACAAATCTCACAGGTCCAACCATTTTAATTAGTATATTTTAATTGTTTATCTGGCCGAACTAACATTAACGTTATTAATCCTGTGACCGCAGGTAAACAGCCAATCAAATCCCCATCAATGGAAAATTAACCCGCCCATACCCATGCTGATTGGTCCTTGTGCAACACTAGAAAGCGGGGATCTTTGATTAAACACCTGTTATCAGAAGAATAGACAGTCAGATCCGCATTATGCTGTGGTTAATATTGTGATATTATTCAGGGTACTCCAGTATTCTGTCTTTAATATGGTGATATTATTCAGGGTACTCCAGTATTCTGTCTTTAATATTGTGATATTATTCAGGGTACTCCAGTATTCTGCCTTTAATATTGTGATATTATTCAGGGTAATCCAGTATGCTGTGGTTAATATTGTGATATTATTCAGGATACACCATTCTGTTTTTAATATTGTGATATTATTCATGCTGTGATGTGAATGCCGTCCATGTTAGTTTACCTTCAATGGAGAAGTGCATTAAATAATTTTAATGCAAAAAAAGTTTCCTCTGTTCTTTCATTTCAGCATTGTCTATCGCAGAACACATTCCATTGTGGGCAGAGTGTATGCCTGGTTTCATTCCAGCCTTGCATAAACACCAGCTGATGATTTCACTAATTGGCTCACCTCTTCAACTAACTCACCTGGTGCAATGTGTAGTTAAAATGAAAACTTGGCCCACGATGGAATGAGTTTGAGACCCCTGGTCTATCCCTTTAAAATAAAAATTACTTTTACTTTTTAGTACTTAAGTACATTTAAAAGTACAGTAGGACTTTTTTACTTTTACTCAAGTGTGTTTTTAGCTTTTACTTGAGTCCGATTTTGAGACGGTACCCATATTTTCACTTAAGTATAATTTCTGGGTACTTTTTACACCCCTGAATACAACCTCTCCTCATTCTTCCTGACATTACTGCACGACGGATCGCTACAATACGTTCACTACCACTGATTGGACAAGTATTGTTATGCACCTGCTGAGAGAGAATGTTTTTTCACAGAAGACGCTAACTGTTCTGTTCTCAACCATAATTTTCTTTGGACAATAAACCTTACAAACTACATCAGCTGCAGCCTGGACATTAAACTCTGTCAACATACTATAGGTGCATCGCCCGCCGTGTGCGGCTCACATTATGTACCCAAACTGGCTGAAATAAGACAATTGTTTATTAACGGTAAGGCAAACATACTATGTTTCTCTGAAACAAAACTTGACGAGTCAGTAAAAGACCCAGAGATAGAAATTGAAAACTACTCAATAGTCAGAAATGATGAACAAGTATGGAGGTGGTGTCTGCATACATAAAGATACCAAATTCACTAACCGTACCGACCTGAATCATGAGACAATTGAAACTGTATGGGTTGAAATTTAGTTCGAAAGGGCTAAATCTGTACTAGTTGGCACAATCTACAGACCACCAGAACAGAGTGGCTTTTATGATACACTTGATGGGTGTTTAGCTGGGGTTGAAGATGTAGAACAAATTCGTATTGGGGACTGGAACACGGATATGCTACGTAAAGAGGCACCCGTCTTCAAGTCCTTCAGTAGGTTTTGTGATCTGCACAGTTTCAGCCAACTAATCACCCAACCCACAAGAGTGTGTGATTCAACACAAACTGTTTGTGATACAAAAAGAGTCCAGAAAAGAGAGTATATACATTTTGACGTAGAAACTGTACATTGGAGGAGGTTGGGTAGGTGGGGTGGGGCTGGGGGGGGGGGGGGGGGGGGGGGGGGACTGTACATTGGAGGTGGTTGGGTGGGTGACACTGTACACTGTACATTGGAATATTGACAAAGCCATACTTGGTCATTTACTGTACATTGGAGGGGGTTGGGTTAGGACATTTGCAGGGGCCAGTTTCGAATTGCAGTCTCCCGTAGGTGTTCTTTGAGAGTGTTTTTGAAAGTGGGTAGTGATTCACATTCCTTTACAGCAGGGGTCTCAAACTCGCGGCCCGCGGGATGATATTTTGCGGCCCCCTACTTGACATCAAAGTGTAGTGTTAATGCGGCCCGCGCGCAACTGTTTGCCGAGTCGTTGCGCGAGAGTTGGACGATTATGGGGCTGCGGCACTGCAGATCCAATGATCCGCACGGACGTTAGACGGTGTTGCACTCGCTACACCCAGTCTGTAAGCTAATAGCAGTCGCAGAGGCTCTGGCTAGTAGTAACGTTATCATGTTGTGATTTTCGAAGCAAAATAAATATTCAACATTCTCTTTTGAGACTCCGACTCAGACTCTTATCCTTTGGCACTTGGAACTTACTGTACTTTGCTTGCCGGTCTGCAGCCATTATTGCTGGATTATGAATAGCACCAACTTTAGCCAAGGTACCGTTAGCAAGCTAAGCTAGCTGACCTAGCTCGTCTCCCCGCATTGCCATTTGATAACGTTAGTCAGCTAACGCTAGTCAGTAGCTACTTGACTTAAATACGATTCACCGTGGGTGCATTATTGTTGATAGACGGACAGTGTCAGGTCCTGGAGAAAGGACAGGCCATCATCTGATTTGATGTAACGTTAAAGCGCATGTTGTTCCAACTAGCTAGCTTTTCAGCTGTTAATGCTACAGTATAATAACACCAGCAAGTGAAACACATCCCGTCCGAGCTCCCCGTCACACGCTCTGTCGGGGACAATGGAATTTAAGAAAGTGTATCTGCTGCTAAAATGACAAACAGCATCACACTTTAAAACACGTTGATTTTATAATCATCACTCTCCGCAGGAGATAAATGACTTCATGCGATCGGAGGCTAGAATTTCCGATACTGGTGAATGAATGAAAACTTTATTTAACAGATTGCAGAATGGGTACAATACAGTACGGCTCAATACACACAATTGTTAAGGGGATGCAGACCAGAGAAAGACTTTCGTCTTGTTTACATCAGGGTCCCCCATTTTCAATTCATAGTGTGGTCTTCATATGCCTTTTCATAGATAGATAGATATATTTATAGACATTTTACAGCAACAAGCATGCAAACTAAACGGATGTCCTGATGAATTGAAAATGGGGGACCCTGATGTAAACAAGACGAAAGTACTTCTCTGGTCTGCATCGCCCCAACAATTGTGTGTATTGAGCCTCACTGCACTGGTATCGGAACAACTCTAATTTTAATGCAACCTTTCCTCAAAATTCAGTGCTAAGAACCACAAAAATAAATGGAATGAAATCATCATATCAAGCTGCAAGCAGAATTATTGTTAAATCTATGTCACAACGAGAAAAAGCAACCAAGTCCTCACTCAGTGGCAAGAAGCCATTCTCTCTCTCTCTGATGCATACATAATAAAATAATGTATGACTGAAGTGATGGAGACCATGTTTGAAGGCAAACAAAAGCAAATCCCCCTCAGATCGCACAGCAACCAGAATAACTGAAATACTGGCTGGTGATTTGATTAAACAGCTTTGTGATAGAATAAAAAAAATGCACACTGCATTTCCATAGCTGTGGATGAGTCCACTGACACCACTGAGAAGCCTATGTTCTGCAGAACCGTTCATGTTCTGAAGAACTGTTCATGTTCTGAAATGTTATTGCTAAAGATTGAGAAGATTGGATCAGTTGTACTTTTTTTTGGAATACTTGAAACCCTTTTTTTGTGGAATATTTGATGCAGCCCAGCCTCACCCAGACTCTACCTCCAGCCGCCCCCAGGTAAATTGAGTTTGAGACCCCTGCTTTACAGCTTTGGGTAGAGCGTTCCACATTGATGTGGCATAATTGCGAAACGTGTTTAGTCCCTTGTTTGAGCCGAATCTTGGTTTAACATGATTTGTGGAGCTCCCTCTGGTGTTGTGATCGTGGTATTCACTGACCTTTGGGAGGTATTTTGACATGTACATGGGTACCTTGGTCGTGTAGTGTATCTTGTAGACCAGGCCCATTGCAAGTTGTTGTACTCTGTCATCTACTCTAAGCAGGGCCGGATTAACGACCAGGCCGTCCGGGCCGCGGCCCGTGGGCCTCTAGTGACGAGGGGCCTAAAAAAAAAAGAAAAAAAAAAAATTATTTAAATTTTTTTTGGAGGCCCCTCGTCACTAGAGACCTTTTGGAGGCCCCTCGTCACAAGAGGCCCCAAATTATTATTATAATTTTTTTAACTTTTATTTTTTATTTTTTTGGAGGCCCCTCGTCACTCTAGGCCTTTTGGAGGCCCCTCGTCACTAGAGGCCCCACATTTTATTTTTTATTTTTTTCTTATTTTGGAGATCGATGTCATACTGTGACACTGAAATGAAAACATATTTCATCAACTAAAATATTTAGTCAACAAAAATATTTCATCAACTAAAATATACAGTACGTCACACCCTGCCATCTGCAAGTGGCTAATCTTGAGTATTTTTTCTCCTCTTCATAAGAGTTTGAGGTTTTCCACAGCGGCACTCAGCCTTTAAGGGGAAAAAAACACAAGTCCATGAACACAAAAAACGCGGCACTGTGCCTTTAAGGGGCAAACAGGCAGGAATCCTCTAAAACAGGCAAAAAGTATACAGGAATCTTCTTCCTTCCGACCAGAAACACAGGCAAAAGTACACAGGACTCTTCTCGAACACGGGCATCCTCCCGACCAGAATGCTGCCGACGGGCAGCGCAGCAACCAGGGGGTCCAAGGGGAATGGGGTGAGAACACGGGCATCCTCCCGTGGAGTAATAGAGAGCGATGGCGAGCCTCACCCCAGGAACGGGTCCATGTAGAGGGAGTTGGGAAGTAGCCGGCAGGACATCTGGAGTGGGAACACTGGGATCCTCCCGTGGAGTAATAGAGAGCGAAGACGGTGTCCCACTCCAGGAAACGGCGACAGGTGGCGATGTACAGGGGTGGCACGACGTCTCACGCCAGAGACGCGGCAGTAGATGGTAGTAACAAGAACGACCTGACCAGGAGTGGAGGGGAGTCTGCAATACTAGTACTCTCCCGAGCTGATCGCAAACTCCTCTCAGGTGCGTGAAGCAGAAAAACGGCACACCCCCTCGTTGGGCTGCATGCAGAATTCCTCCAGCCCTCACACCTTCCCCGTCTTGTGAATAACCGATATAATGGCCCGAGAGAACGTCTCAGGGAATTGTTTTTCTTCTCTAGCTAATTGAAGGACGTCCATTAAGGGAGGGATTAAGAGGTCTTGAAATTCCTTGTAGAACTCTAGGGGGAAACCATCCTCCCAGGAGATTTATTTGACGGTAGAAGTTTAATGGTCGCTGTTACTTCGCAAATTGAAAATGGTTTGCTCATAAACTCACTATCCTCGACAGACAAGCTTGGGAGATCAAGTTTGGAAAGAAAGGAGTCTATTGCTGTGCTGTCCCTGCTAGGTTGTGCAGTGTATAAGTCACTGTAATAGTTTCTAAAAGCATCGCTAATTTCTGTGGGTTTATTGGAGATTTTGCCCGGGGCTACTTCAATTCCGTTAACTGCCCTCTTGCTTTCTTCCGTTTTTAGTTGCCATGCCAGTACTTTGCTAGGTTTCTCCCCCAACTCATAGTATTTTTGTCTAGAACGCATAATGGATTTCTCAGTTTTGTATGTATTTAAGTTATTATATTGTATTTTTTTGTTCACCAGGGTCCTATATGTATCTTTATTTGATGTTCTCTGATAGTCTTTCTCAAGTGTTTGAATTTCAGCCTCAATAGAATCAAGTTCAGCACAGTATTACTGTGCGCAGTACTATAGCGGCACGGTGGTGTAGTGGTTAAACACTGTCGCCTCACAGCAAGAAGGTCCAGGGTTCGATTCCCGCTTGGGGACCAGGTTTCCATGATGCCAGTTACCCAGGTGGGGTATCACCCAGGCCTTTCGTGTATACCAATACTAGGCGCCACACACACACACACACACACACACACGCACGTGCACACACACACCACTGCTCAACAGCCTTGCCTCCTCCCACTCACAGCAAGATTGGATGCCGGGCAACAAGATTCACGTGACCTGTGGCGTAGCCTGAAACTCTGAGAATATTTGGCCAGTCTAGTCTAATATTTGGCCATTTGTAGCGCTGGCCCCAGCCAAAAAGAGGACTTTCATAGCAAGGGACACTGAGGGGGCCAAGACTGTCCAAAAGGAGCTCAAGAAGGAGCTTAGAGCAGCCAAGGACAGTTACAAGGACATACTGGTATGTAGGCTACAAGCCAATAGCCCCAGAGAGGTGTGTGGGGGGAGTAAGAAGATAACTGGCTATAAGCAGCCAAGCACGGCAGTTGAGAGGTCCCTGGAGCATGCAAATGAGCTGAACTTGTTTTTCAACAGGTCCCCACCACCCATCCCCCACGAGTCCCTCCCCACCACCCACCAGAACAGGTGCCCCCACTCTGTCCCCCCCTACCCCAGACAGCATCAGCGTGTCCCCCTCCTACCCCTCCACCCATGCACCAGCACCATTGCCCCCACCTTCTGCCCCCTCAGCCCCTTACCCCAGACAACAGCAACCCACCAGTGCCCCCACTCACACCTCCCTTCCTAGCAGTCCGCTACCCCCGGAGGTAGCAGATTGTTCCAACCCCTGACCATCACTACCAGCCAGGTGAGGAAGCAGCTATCAAGAAGCAGCTATCCAGAATCAGCGTGAACAAGGCCAGTGGACCAGACAACACCAATCCCAGGATGCTAACCTAGCCCCCTCAGCATCTTTGGGGCACCAGTCGAGAGAGTGAACAACGAAATAAACAGCGAAATATGAGCTTATAAAAATCTCTGCGCATTGCACTGGAAAACGGACGATTTAGACGCAAGGACAGGAAGCCGTCATGACATTGCTGTAGTCCTAAGAAAGAGGAGACCCAGGGCTTTCAATGGACGTACATTTCATAAAACTATACTACCCACCCAGCTCACACCAGCCGCATACAAGCGTAGTCCAACCATTTTTCTTTTACAAATTGTGTTTATATCTCACGAGTCGAACAAACCTCAATGTTATTGCCATAAAATACAACATATATTGTTTCTTTACCTTTCTGTGAACATCTAGGAAAAAATCATGTCGCAATCCGTTAAAAATAAGGTAATTTATAGGCCTGATATTCTATATTATATGTTCATATTTCAAATAGCATGTGTCCAGATGGCAAAATTCAGTACTGTATCTACAAAAACCCCTTTAAATCATCTGCCCTTTGTTCATTTGCTTAGATTTTTAGTACACTGGGCGGGATCCACAAAGAATGGATTGCACGGTGCTAATTGCACCCTTACTTACAATTCATTATGAATTGAAAATGGGGGACCCTGATGTAAACAAGACGAAAGTCTTTCTCTGGTCTGCATCCCCTTAACAATTGTGTGTATTGAGCCGTACTGTATTGTACCCATTCTGCAATCTGTTAATAAAATGTTCAATCAATCAATCACCTGCGCGGCCCCCAACTCACATCACTGTCAAAAGAGGTGGAGGTGGTGGACACAAGTACACATGAACAATAAATGTTCACTCACACAGAGATCCAGTTGCAGATCAGGGCCCTCATTTATCAATGGTGCGTATGCACAGATATGTGCGTAACCCGTGCGTACGATAATTTATTTTTTTGTATATTTTATTTAGATTTTCCATTATTCAAAACATACACAAATGACAATACTGAGACAATTACAGGACAGTAATAACAGCAACAATAACAACAACTATATGTGGGTGCCTATATATGCCTATGGTTAATGGTTGTAAATGTGTAAGATAAAGTGATAGAGGTCCCTACATATGTAAACAAACACATCAGGAAAACAGAAACAAACGACAACAAAAATAACAGAACAAAAAATAACAATACTTTCAGAGACATTGAGAGATACAGGATGTCCTCAACACATCTTTACCAGAATGGAGCTACTAGAGAGATCAATGAGAAGGTCATTCAGTCAAGTCGGGTGGGAGATCTCCAAGATAGTCCAGAAAAGGCTGCCAAATTTTATTGAAATGATCAACCCGGTTCCTTAGTGAATAAGTCACCTTTTCTAGAGGGATACAGCTCTTCACCTCTGAAAGCCACATCCCAAATGGCAAAGGGAGATCTGACTTCCATTTTGTTGCAATAAATTTTTTGGCAATAACCAGGAGGAGTTCTGTAAGCTTGATGGAATGACTGCGTGTAAGGTTTGAGTTTGTAAAGTTACCAAGGAGGCATATTTCGGGATCAGTCGGAAATGTTATATTATGAATTTGTGATATAGCCTCACAGACCCGCTCCCAGAAACTTTGCAGTTTGATACAATGCCAAGTGGAGTGAAGGAATGTGCCCTCCTCCTGGCCACACGTAAAACAGAGGGACGAGATACTAGAGTTGAACCCATGTAATTTGGAGGGGGTAAAATAGACCTGATGCAGAAAATTGAATTGAATCAGTCTATATCTTGAATTTAGTGTGCATGTGTTGTGACCCCATCTTTACATAGGTCCTCCCAGAGGCCTGGATCAATTTCTGTGTCTAAATCTCTCTCCCATCTAATCCTGGACATATCAGGTTCAGTGGTTGGCAGAGATGGTAGTAAGGTGTTATAGACTTGAGAGATGGTTCTCACCATCTTTTGATCATTATGAAAAGGATTTTCAATGTAAGATTTTTCTGGTAGTTTCCATTGACCTTGAGTGTTAACCCTCACAAAATCTCTCAGTTGCAGGTATTTAAAGAAATCTCTTCCAGGAAGTTGATATTTCTCTTTCATTTGCTGGAAGGACATAAAAACCTCATTTTCATAACAATGTTCCAGTCGAGTGATACCTTGTAAAGGCCAGGACTAAAAGTCTCTATTCTGGTATAAGATAGGTATAAGCCTGGGCGGCTACGTGGCGCAGTGGGCAAGGCGCTCGCAACGAATGCTGGAGACTGAGCTCGAACCCCGCTCTCCACATTTCTTTCAGTTTAGCTGGTCGTCCACAGTAATACACATTGGCCGTATTACGGGGAGGGAAACTGTGCCGCTGTCAAGTTGCTGTACTCTGTCGTCTACTCTAAGCAGGGCCGTATTAACGACCGGGCCGTCCGGGCTGCGGCCTGTGGGCCTCTAGTGACGAGGGGCCTAAAAAAAATTAAAATAAAAAAACTTGATTTTTTTATTTAAATTTTTTTTGGAGGCCCCTCGTCACTAGAGGCCCCAAATTATTATTATATTTTTTTTAACTTTTATTTTTTATTTTTTTGGAGGCCCCTCGTCACTCGAGGCCTTTTGGAGGCCCCTCGTCACTAGAGGCCCCAAATTATTATTTTTTTTTTTTTACTTTTATTTTTTTTGGAGGCCCCTCGTCACTAGAGGCCCCAAATATTTGTTTATTTTTTTTTAAATTTAATTTTAAAAAAATTTGGAGGCCCCTCGTCACTAGAGGCCACACATTTTATTTTTAATTTTTTTCTTATTTTGGAGATCGATGTCATACTGTGACACTGAAATGAAAACATATTTCATCAACTAAAATATTTAGTCAACAAAAATATTTCATCAACTAAAATATACAGTACGTCACACCCTGCCGTCTGCAAGTGGCTAATCTTGAGTATTTTTTTTCCTCTTCATAAGAGTTTGAGGTTTTCCGTTTGAGGTAAAAACAGCAATAAAAAGTCAAAACTTGCATCTCCACATCCCAGCCCCGACGCCTGAATACTTTTACCAACGGATTTCCAGTTCCGCGTTCGCGTTCTGCGCTCTGATTGGCCACTGACGTGTGACGCCTCTTTCTTTCACCGGTTAAGCTTAGGCACTCTTTCGAAGTTGGTTAAGGTTAGAGTTTGTCTTAGAGCAGGGCGATAGAACACCAGCCCTTATTCCATACTCTAACCTTAACCAACTTCGAAAGAGTCGCCTAAGAAATGTCAGTGGCCAATCAGATCGCAGAACGCGAACGCGGAACTGGAAATCCGTTGGTAAAATAATAGACACAGCCCTGACACGAATAAGGCAGATTGGGATCATTATTCATGACAGACAGCAGAGACCCGCCGGTGCTGATAGCGGATATCATCGAGCTCCCCCTAGTGACTAGGGGGCGTTATTTCTAAACCTAGCCGCATTTCTGGCAGACGCTCTCTGATTGGCACTGACTGATGCTCTCTGATTGGCCACTGACATGTTTGCCCAATCGCGTGACGAGCTGTGTCTTTGCCCATTTCAGCGTCGAACAGCCTGCAAACTACCTGGCGTTCTATCGCCATGCTCTAACCAACTCTATCTCTAACCTTAACCAACTTCGAAAGAGTGCCTAAGCTTAGCCGTCGAAAGAACTTGCCGTCACGCTCTAAGACAAACTAACCTTAACCAACTTCGAAAGAGTGCCTAAGCTTAACCAGTGTAGAAACAGGCGTCGGCCAATCAGAGAGCGTTTTGCCAGAAATGCGGCTAGGTTTAGAAATAACGCGACTAGGGGCCTCCACTACACACTAGTAAAAAAAAAAAAAAAAAGAGATACGAAAAAAATATATATATAATCAGATCCTCATCCAGCGTTTACTTTCACAGCATCTATAGTGACTACTAGTATCATCTCATCTCTTCTCTATCTATTTTTATAAAAAAATATTTGTATTGCAAATAAAAATATGATTGATTGTTTGATAATGAGGGGTGAGAGACGTTGAGTCTACGTGACACTGACGTCCAGGTCCAGGGGTCACTGTCAGGTCAGGTCAGGTGACCACTGATCGCGAGAATTGCACTTGCAAGTTGATCAAGTAGGCTAAGACTCGAGTAGTACTGTATGATCATATGACACTCAAAAAACATGGATAAAAAAGTTAAACGGTGGGAAAGCGGAGCTGCTAAGTTAAAATCTAAACAGGAAAGGGACAGAAAGAGCGCGTTACTTCGGCAAAGCATACCAACTATCTCTACTTTTTTCACCCTGTCAGGTGTTCTTTGAGAGTGTTTTTGAAAGTGGGTAGTGATTCACATTCCTTTACAGCTTTGGGTAGGGCGTTCCACATTGATGTGGCATAATTGCTAAATGTGTTTAGTCCCTTGTTTGAGCCGAATCTGGGTTTAACATGATTTGTGGAGCTCCCTCTGGTGTTGTGGTCGTGGTATTCACTGACCTTTGGGAAGTATTTTGACATGTACATGGGTACCTTGGTCGCGTAGTGTATCTTGTAGACCAGGCCCATTGCAAGTTGATGTACTCTGTCGTCTACTCTAAGCCATCCTAGCTCCTAGGTTGTCAAAGTGGGCAGGGGTGATCAAAGTCCTTTTAGCTTGGCCCTCAGAGTATATATATACAGAGTATATATATGTGTATATAATATATTTTTTAAAGTGACATATAAAAACGCCACTGTGCGTGCGTGCACGTGTATGTGTGTGTGGGGGGGCCTCCACAAGAATCTGGCCCAGGGGCCTCTGAAGTCTTAATCTGGCCTTGACTCTAAGCCATCCTAGGTTGTCAAAGTGGGCAGGGGTGAGGTGGGTTCTACGAGTAAGGTCAAGCAGTAGTCTGACCAGCTTGTTTTGAGATGCAAGCATAGTCATAGTACCCTTGAATGAGTGCTCCTGCCAGAGTCTTCAGGGTATTCTTGTTTACCAGAGAGGAGATCCGGTACAAGAATCGAGTTCGTTGGTTGACTTTTTTTATTACATTTGATGCCATTTTGTCACAGGAAAGATTAGCCTCTAGGATGGAACCCAGGTAGGTAATTTCATCTTTCCTTGTGACAATATTGTCACCCACTGTAACTGAGAAGCCCTCGGTCTTGCTGAGTTTGTTATTGATTGAAATATATACTGTATATTTGTATATGTATATTTGTATGTCGTGTATGTCATAAATGTTATGATGAATTGAAGGGGACCCTGATCTGCATCCCCTTAACAATTGTGTGTATTGAGCCGTACTGTATTGTACCCATTGTGCAATCTGTTAATAAAGTTTTCAATCAATCAATCAAAACGCAGAAGTGCAGTGGTCTATGGGGCGTGATTTTTTTCGTAGCCGCAGTTTGCGGAGACGCTCTCTGATTGGCCACTGACGTTTCTGGTCGTGTGATATGGAATCAAATGAGTGCCAGAAGTATTTGAATTTTATCAGACACCGCATTTATAGCATTGAAAATAAATACTTTGAAAACATGTATCTGAATTTCTGGCACTCATTTGCTTCCATAGTGTGACATGTGCGGCCAATCGTGTGACGCCTGTTTCCTTCACAGGTTAAGCTTGGCACTCTTTCGAAGTTGGTTAAGGTTAGAGTTTGTCTTAGAGCAGGGCGATAGAACACCAGCCCTGATTCCAAACTCTAACCTTAACCAACTTCGAAAGAGTCGCCTAAGCTTAACCAGTGATAAACTAGGCAGTTTGCAGGCTGTGCGAGGCGGAAATGGGCAAATACACAGGCGTCACGCGATTGGGCGCACATGTCACATGACCAGAAACGTCCGTGGCCAATCAGAGAGCGTCTCCGCAAACTGCGGCTACGAAAAAGAAATCACGCGTCTAGCGGAGTTATCTAACTGGTTGGGAAACATTGACAGGACCGCCA
>NC_140184.1:42873631-42882662 GCF_963971535.1 Notolepis coatsorum | reverse complement strand
TGACAGGACCGCCATCTATTGGTGAACGTAAGCCAACACAGCCTGGCCGTTTTAATTGTATAGTGTAAGCGTCATCACACACACAGGCTGGGTTATTTGAAAATAAAGTCAGTTGGCCTATGTATTTATTTACCCGAATGAATTATACAATTCCACTAAAAGGAGGGGAATGCGGAGGGGGAGGAGGTGATGATGATGATGATAGAGAGATGATGGAAACTGCAACAGTGCGAAACAACGAGCCTTGCAACCGGAATCGTGCTTTCTCGTTGAGAAGTAGACGTGGCGCAGCGGATAAATCGAGAGCCAAAGATGGAAAGAGAGAGAGAGAGAGAGAGAGAGAGAGAGAGAGAGAGAGAGAGAGAGAGAGAGAGAGAGAGAGAGAGAGAGAGAGAGAGAGAGAGAGAGAGAGAGAGAGAGAGAGAGAGAGAGAGAGAGAGAGAGAGAGAGAGAGAGAGAGAGAGAGAGAGAGAGAGAGAGAGAGAGAGAGAGAGAGAGAGAGAGAGAGAGAGAGAGAGAGAGAGAGAGAGAGAGAGAGAGACGTTGAGAGAGAGACGTTGACACGATAGCAGCCAGGGGTTCCACGCATAGGGTTCCACGTGGACTCTGTCATTGACCAAAACAGAGTGCATCCGTCCGCTGTGGCGCTGCGCTGCTCTGTCTGTTGCGCACTGCAGACCGGGAGCGCGAAGGGCGGTGTGTGATACGGTGCAAGAAAAAGACATCGTTATGAAAGTACATCCTAGAAAAATACGAAATAGAAGAACCGTGCGATAGAATGCTGTCTGTATACCAATCAAATATGCCGACAGGTAGGTTTACAACAAAGGTATTCAGAAATAGTTATAGGCTGGCTATATACAAAAAACAAGAACCTTGGGCTACAGTAGGTTATACTGTACAAAATAAGGTGCACGGAAGACAATGCATTGCTTACTGTATAATTAATATCCTCTCTATGTTAAACCATAACTAGACTGCGTTATAGGGATGCTATACTACGATTTGATGCTGGGAACGCCTTGGTATAATTCATAGACTAATATTCCTGCTTGTGATATTATAGGAAGGCAGTAGCTGATTTGAAGTAATGGTTTATGTATCCAACATCTGCAATTTGAGCTAAAGCCATTTGACCATTTCTCCAGTGATGAGGAAATTGACCCAATGGTCATAGGTTTATACTGCAATTACCCTCGACTATAGCCTATATTGGAAGCAAGGTATAATGAACTAATATTAGCTATAGCAGAATAACAGTATGGTTCGCCTTAGGAGGAAGAAGACTGCATTGCCAAACAAAAAACGTCTGGGAGCTTTTATATTTTATTTGTTTTTAGGCAACCACAGAGTTGAAAATTAATGAATGAATGCTGTATTCTTGCAGGTGCGTGGGCAGTCAGGTCTGGTGGCGACAGGATTATCACAGTATGTGTTGTCTCCCTCTGCCTGCTCGTACACCTGAGTCTGGCTGCTCCTGGACTAACAGTAGACCAGAGGTAAACTGCTATCTATCTATCTATCTATCTATCTATCTATCTATCTATCTATCTATCTATCTATCTATCTATCTATCTATCTATCTATCTATCTATCTATCTATCTATCTATCTATCTATCTATCTATCTATCTATCTATCTATCTATCTATCTATCTATCTATCTATCTATCTATCTATCTATCTATCTATCTATCTATCTATCTATCTATCTATCTATCTATCTATCTGTCTATATCTATCCTATTCTCTCTCTCTCTCTCTCTCTCTCTCTCTCTCTCTCTCTCTCTCTCTCTCTCTCTCTCTCTCTCTCTCTCTCTCTCTCTCTCTCTCTCTCTCTCTCTCTCTCTCTCTTTGGCTCTGTTTGACTCTCACCAGCACATCTAGTTCAGGGTGTTTATTTTGTTTGCCTTGCTTTGTTATTGTAGAGACGACTGCCAGTAACATGTTTCTGTTCAAATTATTGCATTAATGTTTCATATTGAGTGGACTTAACTGGAAACGTTTATATTTGATTCAGTGTGACTTATTAAATTGTGTGCCAAAGTCAAATGCGAAAATTAACTCAAAACAATCTAAATCTGTATTGAATTGATAATTGATTTTTAATCTAATCATGACCCCAATAATCAAAATCAAATCGACTTGTGAGATTTATGAATAGCTGTACCTCTAATTATGTTTCTGCATGAGTGAGTAGATTAGTTTAGCTGTATTGTTGGTCTGCATAAAGAACTCCTTCTGGCTCTTGTAATTCGGATTTCATGGATACGTTTGTTTAGCTACAGGCACATGAATAATCAGATATTTCTTTGCGATATTGAAGTTTCCGGTTTTTAATTTGCACATGTAAATGCCCTTTTCTGTTTACAATACGCTCCATGTATCACTTAAAATGAACAAAACAAAACAAACAATGCGAGGAGGCATTGGTGCATGTGTTTATTGAAACTGGGATGTCTATATGACTGTGAGACAATTGTCTTTACAAATGTGTCTGTATTACACAATACCTATTCTGAACGTCTTACATTTTGCACCTGACTAATAAAAACTAAACTAAAACTAAATGTTTTTAAAACAATAAAAACTAAACAAAAACTAGCCATCCCACTTCGGAAACTAACTGAAACTCAACTGAATTGAAAACAAATGAAATACAAATAAAATTGAATAACCCTGGTGAATGGAAATATATAAACTTTTGTGTGGTTCTTTGCTATGTTTCCATAGGATAGATAAGCAAACTATGTCAGTTGATATGGGTTATTGTTGAGTGCTGGTCTGGAATGTATACCTTTGGAACCCCTGCCACACGCATACACACACACACACACACACACACACACACACACACACACACACGCGCGCGCGCGCGCACACACACACACACACACACACACACACACACACACACACACACACACATGCATCATGCATCATGCATGTGAGGTGAGGTGAGGTGAGGTGAAGTAAGTTGAAACTATCCAGATACGTTACTATAAGAAGCAGTGTGGTTATGTTTACATCTTTTGTTGAATTCTTTTTTATTATTTTTATTTTTACTTATTATCTCTAATAGGGCAGAGTCAGTTGATGCCCCACCCCCTTCGACAGAACTAGCCAATCCCTTTGGATCTGGAGAGGAGGACCACAGGTGAGTGGCAGCTCGGGAATAGGAGCCTGGCTAGGGGATTGACATGTTTTCTATGTCTAAGTGGGTGGGTGTGCAACACAGGCCTCTGGCTACAGAGGTCATCTGTATATCTGTATTATGCACACCCAGGGGTGTAGCTCCAGATTCTGGGCCCCATGAAAGAATGTATTTGTAGGCCCCCAGTGAATGCGAGCGCGTGTAAGCGCGCGAGCGTTTTCTTTTTTGGCAATTTTTTTATTGATGAAAACGCATAATATGGTTTTTACCTATACATTCGGATCAGCAGTTCAGCACCTGCACTGTTGGTGGGTGAGCCTAGTAAAGGATGTCGCATTGCGTTCATCTTCAATGAATGGACCAATGCAATAGTCTACCAAAGCCCCCCCTCTCTCTCTATATATCTCACACACACACACACACACACACACACTTCAGAAACAAACATAGTATCAATGAGAGCATCAATAATACAAGAGTGATGTCTAGTAAAAAAAACATTTCTTTTTCTTTTTTTTTGGGCCCCCCCCCCCCCCAGTGCTGGGCCCTTGGAATCATCCTAAGCTACCCCCCCCCCCCCAGCTACGCCCCTGTGCACACCTATACCAAAAATTCCAACTGCATGTCAGTTTCTCAGTCAACACACAGACATGAATGGTTGCCAATGGTTGTATATCAAAAGGTGGTATCAAGTCAACCTCCTGACTGGTTAGTTATACAGTACATGCCTTTCACAGTACCGGTATGTTAGCTCTGACTTCCTGTTTACTATGGTAACAAAGTGGATTGCAGTTTTGGGAGTAGTAAACTACATGTAGTTCAATTACTAGTTTACCTATATTTTGCAGTAGTTGGGTTGGGTGGCATTTTAACTACATTCAAACCTCAGAATTTCAGTTGATAACTACTTTGGGTCAAGTACTTTTGGTAGTTAATAACAAACGACGTATTTCCCTAGAAATCTAAATTTCTCCCTGTCCTCTCCTGTTGTGTGGGTTGGAGTTGAGTTGGGGTAGGGCCCGGGGGAGGGTTTGGTATTACTAGCCACACATCTGCCTAGAGAGGTCTGGAGAAATTCACTGTATAATCAGTTACTAAACACAAATGAAAACAAAGTGTAATACCAAGCAGGGCTCTTTTGACTACAGGTGGCAGGTATGTTCTACCTTTAATCAAACATGCTAAATTAATTCAGAAGCACAAAATTAAAGCACCATTGATATAAGTTCTATCTCACTCAATCTGTGGACTTTGTGCTGTGTCGTGGCAGGTGAGGTGGCTGGAGGCCTGTCTTATTGACTGATAAGATTATGACGAAGTCTCCGTTATGGAGCAGATTCTCCATCTGTACGTCTGTAGACCAGATGATAGAGCATGCGTTTGTTTCCAGTGTAGAATTAGAATGGCTAGAAAGGCACTTCCCTGCTTGCGCTGATATATTATTTTGACTGTGTAATAATAAAGAGAGATAATATAGCAGCCCAAGCAAGCCTCAATGTTTCACAAACACTGCTCTGGGTGGGGTGTGTTTATGGCAGTGTTTCTCAAAGTGGGGGGCGCGCCCCCCAGGGGGGGCGCAGAGGCATGACAGGGGGGGCCTTGAGATTTATAAAAAAAAAAATTATTTTTTTTGGATTACATAAAATTATCACTAAAGTTCTATCTGTTGCAGCTGCACTGTTCTCCATGAAAATACCATTTCTCAAAATCATTATTTAATAAAACGCAGAAAAGGATCACCAAGTTACTCTGGATAAAAAAAACCTTTACAGACAACATTGAGACAAAGCTTCCTGACACATCTCCATCCAAACTCTTGGAAGAACTCTTTGAAATCTCATCTGATACCACCTGGAGAGCTAGTTTCAGAGTGTGGTGCTGAGTACCAAGTATCTCATCTCATGGCCCACCAAGTATCTCATGATGCAGCAGTTAAGGTGTTGATACCATTCAGCACCACATACAGTATCTGTGTGAAGCTGGCTTTTCATCCATGACAGCTCTGAAAACAAAATATAGGGCCAATTTGAAAGGTCACGATATTGGTGTTATTTCAATAAATTTAAACATGGCCCTTTTCATGACTATTTTGTTGGGGCGAGGGGGGGGGGGGGCCCAAAATATTTTGGTCCGCCAAAGGGGGGCCTGACAGAAAAAGTTTGAGAAGCACTGGTTTATGGGATGAGTGTGTGTGTGTGTGTATGTGTACAGTATATGTGTCTGTGTGTCACGTGAAGTCACCATAAAATGTGGCTTCTCAACTACATTGAAGTAGGAACAGGTTGTACTAGTCATAGGCTAGTTAAATATATACATATAAATATATACGCCTCCTGTAAAACACAGTTTAACTCATTGACTGCCACGCTGTTTTTCCATCTTTACTCCCTGGCGCCAGCGTTATTGACCATTTTCACGATGTTTGCGGACCCATCATATATTCTATATTATAGCTATGGAGACAATAGTATGGCTCATTTGACAGGCACTATTTATACTCCAACAGGGACAAAGCGGTTTATTTCTACATACCTTCGTTCGTGCGCTATCCCACGCAAAAAATCGCCCCGTTTCACAATAATCCAGGCTTGTTTTCTGGATTGTGATATAGTGTTTTGTGCGCATATGCGCAAATCTCGCGGTTGCTCGCCTGAAACCTATATTATTTCCAGGTCAAAGGTAAACACGACCATATGTTTCTTCACAAAGCCATCGGGGGGGGGGGGGGGGCGTTTCGTCATTTCAATTCTAAGTTAATCAGAGGCCACAGGAAGACTCACAAAGGCCTGCGTGAGTGTTTAGAACAATAATAATAAAGAAAACGAAAGGAGCGGCTGGGTGGCGCAGCGGGCAAGTCGCTTGTCACCAACGCAGGAGACACTGGTATCGAGCCCAGCTCTCTGCGTTGCTTCCGGCCGTCATACTAACACAATTGGCAGTGTTAGAGGGTGGGAAAGCCGGTGGGTGGGGATTGGACGTTGGGGACAGCGACTCCTACAGGTGGGTTGGGTGACGCCTGTACAGCAGAAACAGGAAGTATCGGGGGCAGCGTGAGCCTCCCACGCGTTACTCCTCGCCACTGAGAGTTTGCGCTGTCTGGTGAAAAGATGCGACAGGCTGCCTCCTCGTGTACCGGAGGGGACACGTGATGCAAGGCTTCTATCCTCACTACAGCCGACCAGTGGGAGGCATAGTCTAGCAACGTTCAAGACAGGGGAGGGGAGAATTGGCAATAAGAGATTGGGGATAAGAGAAAAATAAGGAGAAAAAGTGGATAATTTTTTTTAAGAAAACTAAAAACGGAAAATAAATTAGATATCTCGTTTTTGGGGCGGCTAGGTGGCGCAGTGGGCAAGGCGCTCGCCACTAACGCAGGAGATGCTGGGTTGGAGCCCAGCTCTCGGCGTTGCTTCCGGCTTGGCTGGTCGTTCATACTAATACAATTGGCAGAATTAGGGGGTGGGAAAGCCGGTGGGTGGGGATCGGACGTTGTGGACAGCGACTCCTACAGGTCGGTTGGTGCGCCTGTACAGCAGAATCAGGAAGTATCGGGGGCAGCGTGAGCCTCCCACGCGTTACTCCTCGCCACTGAGACATTGCGCTGTGCAGGTGAAAATATGCGACGGCTGCCTCCTCGTGTACTGGAGGAGACACGTGATGCAAGGCTTCGTCCACATTGCAGCCGACCAGTGGGAGGCATGGTCTAACAACGTTCGAGACAGGGGAGGGTAGAATTGGATAATACGAAATTGGGATGGGAGAAAAAATAGAAAATGGGGAGAAAAAGTAGATAAAAAAAAATATATATCTCGTTTTTGGCGCTTAACTCATTCAGCGCCATACCCGACATTTCTCGGGTTATCTCGCCAGTGGTTGAGCGCCATACCCGAGACATTTTGGGGTTTTCGGGTTTTGATCCTTTGATATTTTTCCTCTGATTCCCGTTCTAAACCATCATCCGGATCATTCTATGTGTCCATGGCTCGTTTGCTACGTTGGAATTGCAATGCTGATCGAATCTCACCAGGTGGCAGTATCACCTACCTTTTGAACTCAGAAAGAAATGGGTCAGGAGAGGCAATGAATGAACCGGACTATCGAGACTCGCTCTGAGGGGGAGGAGCTCTTCCAACGCAATCGCTAGCAGATCTGCTCGCCTCAAAACCTATAGTGTCCCGTAAACACGTGTAATTACATATAAACGAGTAATCGTGATCGCCGATGGGATCATTGGAATTATTCTTTTTGGATTACCTTCTGGCTAAGGTAAGGACCCCCTATGTCTATTTTACCGAACCTGAAACATGTTTCTGTAACGATCACAGTTTTGTGTTTTATCAAACGTAAAACATGCTCGACAAACACGATCACAGTTTTGAGTTAAAACGATGATTTCATGAATGCACATATAGAGCTGCCGCGATTACCGCATTACCGCGGTATCGCTGTTACATCACGGCCACCGCAGAGTAGGCTGAATACCGCGTCACCGCTGTTTTTTATAATAATAATAATAAATTACCCTCCTCTCGTTGGGCTTGCGGCTCTGCAGATATACCCTACTCCTCTATCGAGGTTCCAAGCGACCCTATTGGGTACCAGAAAAGTCACGTGAAACATTGCAGACCACTGATTGGTCAGAAGAGAGACGCGTCACACGTTGTAGCGTCATGCAGTGTGTTACCACCAATCGGCAAGCGCGTATTAGGTTTTTACTTCCTGAATGTCAGCTCATCACAACACGGCTAATAACGTTAGCTTTAACTCTCCGCCGGAGTGGACTACCATCGCTCCTAAGGAGTACTAAACGAGACATAATGATTTTACTGTCTGCAACGAATGTTATAATAAAAGCCCTTCGTTCTATACACTTGTCTGATTGAAAACTTTATTAACAGACCGCAGAATGGGACAACTCAGCACGCTCTGAGCAAAGAAAGGAACCGAGATATGAATATGCTATGGTCCGGTAAATACGCTGATGTTATTGAACGTATAACTATATAATGTTAATGCCACAAAATGAATGCCTTTATTATAAAGTAGTAACTTTATAGTAATAATAATAAGAAAGGGTCGGGGGGGTTAGGGGTAACCACCCCTGCCCGCGACACCGAGTGAACTGCGCACGACCAGAGGGGAAACTTCGAATCCGTGTTTCACTTTCAATAACTAATGCGTGCTTGCCGAATCCCAAACAATATTCATGCTGCAAAGTCATCCTCTAAAGATAGACATTTAGACTAGAGGCAGGCTATATGCTATAAAGAGTAGACTACCGCGGCGGTAGGAAATATTTTGCAAATTAGTGCGGTAAGGAAAACATCAATACCGCGGCAGCTCTATACACATATGTACATGGTATATACATTTGATTTGGGAGTATTTAGGGTTTCAGGGGATCAACCAGAACGGTTTGGTTTTATTCCATATAACGCGTTTTATCTCGCAATCTATGGAAAAAGACTGGATTATCTTGGAAATGGACGATGTTTAGCGTGTAATAAACTACAAACTACAGTGTGTAGAAACTAACTATTTTTTACATGTTGGACTAGAAATAGTGTCTGTCAAATTAGCCATACTATTGTCTCCATAGCTATAATATAGAATATACAATAGTGTCCACAAAGATCGTGAAATATCACGAAAATGGTCATGAAAAGCGGCGCTAGACAGTGAAGGATGGGGGAAGCTTATGGCGCTCAATGTGTTAAGCGTTGGCTTTCAGAAATGAGATATCTCGTTTTTGGCGCTGAATGAGTTAAAAGAGAAGATTACTGGTAAACTGGAAAAGAAAAAAGAAGGAACTGGAGCCAGAGACAGGGGGAACTGAGACATGAAACTCCCTCCTAGATACTTCCATCACCAGCTCAGA
>NC_140184.1:42843631-42871131 GCF_963971535.1 Notolepis coatsorum | reverse complement strand
TTAGTGTGAACGTATACTTTTATCCAGTGCTTTTGTAAGGTGCATGTAAAGGGCGCAGTGATATCCAATGAATATAGCTGTCTCTCCTGTCCGTCATGCAGTGCGTTCAGACACATGCAAGAAGTTGAGAGGGAGACCGCCGGGGCTGTAAAAATGTTTTATTATTATAAAACACAATTCACACAACTTGAATATAAATCTTTACAATTTAATGTATGTTTTTTTTAACAATTCGATTATTAATTTGAATATACAATATTCGTTGACAGCCCTACTGTAAGCTTGTAAGATGAACTCATTCATGGCCATGCCCTTTTCCTCATCTGCACTGACTAGCGCCAGCTTTTCTTGACCGTTTTCACGATATTTCACAATCTTTGCGGATCTATTGTATATTCTATATTATAGCTATGGAGATAATAGTATGGCTCATTTGACAAACCCTATTTATAGTCCAACATGTAAAAAAACGTTAGTTTCTACACACTGTAGTTTGTAGTTTATTACACCCTGAACATCGCCCATTTCCGAAAAGAATCCAGTCTTTTTCCATACGGTAGATCGCGAGATAGGACGCTTTATATGCAATAAGCCCGAATCGTTCTGGTTGATTCCCCAAATACTCCCAAATCAAAGGTATATAACATGTACATATGTACCTTCACAAAATCATCAAGGGGGGGGGGGGGGGACACTATAGGTTTTGAGGTGAGCAGATCTGCTAGCGATTGCTTTACAGGAGCTCCTCCCCCTCAGAGCGAGTCTTGATAGTCCATTTCATTCAATGTCTATCCTGTTCCCTTTCTATCAGAGTTCAAAAGGTAGGCAATACTGCCACCTGGTCTGATTCGATCGGCATTGCAATTCCAACGTAGGCAAATGAGCCAGGGATGGCTAGAATGATCCGGATGATGGTTTAGAACGGGGATCAGAGGAAAAAGATCAAAGGATCTAAAAACATATTATTACGTGTTTGGCGCTCAAGCGTTGGCGGTGAAACACGTAATATTACTATTAATATTGATACCACCTCTGAGGAACCCTAGTCCTATCTGTTACTTAACAATGTTTTAATTTTTTATCAAAAACATTTATTTATTTTTTATTTTTAATAATAGATAAAAATAAAGTGTGTTAAAGTGAATAAAGTGAGTGGTAAAGTGAGTGTTTGTTTAAAGTGAGTGTGTGCATGAGGATGTGTGTGCAGTGTATGTAGATGATGGGTTGCTACATAGTGTCATTGTCATTGAGCATCCTGATGGCCTGGGGATAGAAGCTCCTTCTGAGTCTCTCTGTACTGTCCATGAGACTCCGGTAGCGCTTGCCTTGATTATTCTCTTAGCCTTGGCCCTGCAACGCTTGTTATAAACGTCCTGGAGAGTGGGAAGGCTGAACAGGCCACTCTCTCAAGTCAAGAGTTTTATTTGTCACGGCATACAAGCATACAGTGAAATGCGGGTACAAACTCTCTGTAGTCTGCTGCGGTCTTGTGCGGTGCTATTCCCAAACCAGGAGGTGATGTTACCAGTCAGGATGCTCTCTCACAAAGGACATTAGACATTAGACAAACCCCCCCCCCCCCCCCCCCACCTTAACAATGTTACTTAACAATGATGTTGTTGATTGGTAGAGTCCTTTCTCAGCACAATCCATGGTGTTCATGGATAGTTAGCCAATGCAAAGTCAATGGGGCCACACTCCTACAGTCTGTACAAGCTGATTTGTGGCCCCATTGGCATTGATTTGTGGACCAACTAGCCAGAGCTAGTATGAGGAACAGCATGGATTGTGCTGAGAAAGGACTAATCATCATCATCATTGGTAAGTAACAAATAGGGCTAGGGTTTAAAAATGTACTGTATACATAACCTGTTAAGGGTAACATATGACGAGATATGGCTTTACAGTTTAGCTGACAAGAGTAACGACCAACTTCCAGGTCACAGTCAGTGTCCTCCAGGGAGATGAGATCTAGACACTACTAGTGTATTCAAGTACAACTTTCTAGTGGTACTAGTTTTAGTAGTTTACCACTTGACGAGGACCGGCCCAACTCAATCTGTCTGCATTCAGAACTATTGTGTTCCAATGACACATAGTCCTTCTCTTCCTGCTTCCTGTGTGTCAGAGGTGTTCTTCCTGTTCCGTCTCTATGACTTTGACCGCAGTGGCCACATGGATGGCCTGGAGCTGATGAAGCTGCTGTTGGACTTTAACTCCAACAATGCAGCTGGAGCACAGGCTAAGCAGCAGCGGGTGAGGGACATGGTGTTTGTTTCTGTCTGTCTGTCTGTCTGTCTGTCTGTCTGTCTGTCTGTCTGTCTGTCTGTCTGTCTGTCTGTCTGTCTGTCTGTCTGTCTGTCTGTCTGTCTGTCTGTCTGTATGATGATGATGATGATGATGATGATGATGATGATGATGATGATGATAACCCTAGTCTGTCTGTCTGTCTGCTTTTGTTGAGCCAGTGAAGGGGGGTATCCACTTGATAACCTTGGTGATATGCTGACTGCTTTAAAAAAAAATTGCTGGCTTTCTGCCCTTTCTATCTGCACACTGGGTTGTGACAGCCATTGGGTTTCTTCATTGAGTGTTTATCCTTATCATTAGGGCACACGTATCTTGTGTTTTATCATAATATGTATGTATGTATGTATGTATGTATGTATGTATGTATGTATGTATGTATGTATGTATGTATGTATGTATGTATGTATGTATGTATGTATGTATGTATGTATGTATGTATGTATGTATGTATGTATGTATGTATGTGAAGGACGGGCGATACTACTGCCACGGGAGGAGTGGAAGCAATTAGGCAGCTGATTAGTACTGATAGAACACACCTGTGCACCATTCGATCACCCACATCCCAGACGCACACACAACAGACACACACACTATAATACACTAGGACAGATAGAGTTTAGTTGAGAGGAGGTGAGGTAGGAGCAAGGTATTGAGAGAGAGATTGTTGTTTACGGAGTTTTGCGAGGTGAGAGGTAGTGAGAGGAGAGGTGAAGGCGAGAAGGAGTTAATTGTGTACTGGACCCTAGACTGGCTGAGAAACCCCCTTGTGTACTGACCCTGGACCGGAAGACTTCTCTGAGTATTGAACAATCATTTTTCGAGAGCCTGTTTATGTGTTTTGGACCATTCTATTTGCCCATCGGACTATATTCTGCCTATAACCCTTTCACTGCCACACGACAGCCGGTTAACCCTTTCACTGTGACAATACAGAAGGTTAGCCTTTTACTATCACACAACCGACGCCGATGCTCCATCATTAGCATCATTAGCTCCGCATCCGCGGAGCTAATGATGCTAATGATGGAGCATCACCGTCGGTTGTGTGATAGTAAAGGGTTAACATTCTGTCGTGTGGCAGTGAAAGGGTTAATCAATAAATATTCGTATTGATTGATATTGCACTTGTGTGGACAATTGAATTTGTATGTATGTATGTATGTATGTATGTATGTATGTATGTATGTATGTATGTATGTATGTATGTATGTATGTATGTATGTAGCTGAAGTACTATTGTCTACCCATATACTCTGTATGATAGTATAAACTGCATATATACATTTATATTTACAGCATATATATATAAATATATCCATATCTGTACAATAATGCTGTATATACCGTATATATATATACTGTATATATTTATTTATTTATTCTTACCGTATATATATACACATCTGCCTGTACATACCTGCACATAATTTTACATATCCGTAGATACTATATACATATAGTTATGCTGCTGGTCAGTATGACTACTACAATACGGTCTTTATACCTGTATCACTGTACATATTAATATTTCAACTTTGTAAATACATTTGATTAGCACTACACTACACAGTACTAATTTTTATATTTTATACACAGTTTAATCACCTGTACATTGTATATTACTATTGCACTTTAGTGTCGCATTTGCAATAAGGTTGGATGCCAAACTTATTTTTGTTGTACTGTACTTGTGCTGTATAATGACAATACATTTTAATCTAATCTAATGAATCTAATCTAATTCATTATCATTATCTCCATTTCTGGCACACACTTCTATTGTTGATTCCACACCTTCATCACTGACCAGAGACCCAAGTCCAGCACCACTCCAACTCAACCCTATGTACTCAATATTATAATTGGCGGCTTTTTGGCCAGGACTAGTCTAAACTATTCAGGACCTTAAAGGTGAACACCACTCAAAAGATGAGTGAAGTGAGAGACAGCCTTGGGATTTCTGGGGGAGCTGCTCCATTGACAATTTACATTAGATTACATGGATTAGATTCAAAACAAATGCTAGGAAGACGTGTGCGCACGCATCGTAAAAATATAGGTCTGTCATTTCTAGTTTAGGTTATGGGAAAACATAACATGTTTCTCAACAGCGCAACTACAACTAGACAAAGACAACACCATGAATTTACAACAATCAAATGTTGCCTAATATTATATTATGTGCTCCACTGAGCACCCATTCTAATTAATTCGAGAGTAATAGCCCTTGGTCACACAAATCAGAGGTCCTGATTTTTAGTAGACTATTTGGCAGATTCTGAAGCAAAATCAGGTTACTATTTGTGTAAACGATTTAACTTTTTATATGTACTGTATACACTACAGTGTTGTGAATAGCAGTGGGTGGAGCTCTCATTGTGATTACATTATGGCAGAACTTTTGACCTAAATGTATGTATGATGTGTGTGTTTCAGGTGGTGTCTCTGGTAGATTCACTTCTTCAGACTCACGATCTAAACGAGGACGGTCTGCTGGCCCCCTCTGAGCTCCTCTCCCCTCTTCTACAACACAGCAAGGTACACACACACACACACACACACACACACACACACACACACACACACACACACACACACACACACACACTAGGGGGGGATGTAAGAAAAAGGTTATGCATCATGATCATTAATAACCTTGCCCCACACCCTTTTCGCTAACAGGACTCAGACACCCACAATCCACCTCACCAGGAAGAGGAAGTGGCTCCAGAGGGAAAAACCAGAGAGGGAGAAATAAATGAGGAGAAGAAAAAGGAGGAGGAAGTACTGTTGGAACAGGAAGTGCAGATACGGGATGTGGAGGAGCAGAATGAACTACAAAACCCAGAGGCCACTGCAGAGCAGCTACAGCAGGGACAGCATGAAATGCCGGTTCACCTGGGACAACCTGAGATGTGAACACACACACACACACACACACACACACACACACACACACACACACACACACACACACACACACACACACACACACACACACACACACACACACACACACACACACACACACACACACACACACACACACACACACTATAAAGTACATACAGTATACATACACACACATATCATAGTACTTGTAACCAATCGGATCCAGCCTGTGGATGATTGGCAGCAATATTAGTCAATCACAGCTCCTCTGCGCTCCCGTTGGAGAAGACATCTTTATTGTTGAGCACCACATATGTTATTACTCTGTATCTAAAGGAGGCTGGAGACTGTTACCCGTTGCTTCAGGTGGGACAGGCTGTTAATCTGCTGCTTAAATTGTTCAAGTGCATCCTAACGATTCACAGTCGAGTTTAGCTCAAAACTCCTCCCCCCATCGTTTTCATTGGCTGCTGGGAAGGACGGCGCTCTCTACTGTTCACCTGCGTCCAGCTGTTAGCTAGAAGAAGCTCTAACATTACGCTAGCCTTATTGTCGCTAAAGGCTTCTAACGGTTTGAAATCAGTGAATATAATTCTACAGAATTATTTTCACTATTTCATTCACTAGAAGTTAAAGGGGGCACTTTACCAAAAGAACAATGCTGATTTAGTACAACACATTAATTTGGTTTGACAGTTATTGAGAGGTATTGAATGTCATCTGGGACATTGAATCCTTGTGTTAATTACAGCTGCATGACATTATGTAGATGAGAAAATAGCAATACCTTGTCTTATAGGGACTGCTACCTGATCATTTCATTGAGCTGTAATTAACACAACACAAGGATTCAATGTCCCTGTTATCATCACTGGTGGTGGTGGCCATATTCAAACTAATTTATTCTCAAACACACTCAACCACTGAGTTAAGTTAAGTTGTTAAGTGGAACCTTTATTAATCCCCTTGGAATTTTTTTTTCTGTGCATTGACCCATCCTGACTGTTTAGCAGCAGTGGGCAGCCACACACAGTTGTAAGGCCAGTACCTTGGTCAAGGGCAATGGCAGGAAATCTAGCATGCATGTCTTTTGGTGTAGGAGGAAACTGGAGTACCTGGAAGAGGAAACCCATGCAAACATGGAGAGAACATGCAACCTCCATACAGAAAGGCCCCCCTGCTGGGGCTTGAACCCAGGACCTTCTTGCTTTGAGGCAACAGTGCTTACCACTGTACCACATGTCATGTAAATACATGCTATGATACTTCCAGACAAACCTACCCAGCTACTGATGTAATACAACCATGCTATGATGCTCCCAGACAAACCCACTCAACCACTGAGGTAATGCAGACATTTTCAGGAAACCGCTTGGGGCTTCCAGTGTATTTCCTCTCAGCTACACTACAACAGGAAATAAAATGTTCATGAAAAGTCTGTACAGAGTTTTGGAAGAGCCTCATGCATGAAGCGATATAAGAACAGATTTTGTTCTTAACTAGCATTTCCTCTTACTTTGTTCTTATTTAGCAAAGTTTTCTTATTGTTGCTTTTTTCTCAGGCAAGAACAAATTATAAGAGTGGTCGAGAGCACTCTTACCGAAATAAGAAATTCTTACCCAGATGAGAAACATTTAAAAAAGCCTACCATTCATAATAATAATAATACATAAGATTTATTTAGTGCTTTTCCTAATTCTCAAAGACACTTTACAAAACAAACAATATAATACAATACAGTTTTAGTAGATCAAATAAAAAGATATATATAAAATGGTGAGAGAGGAAGGAGTTCATGGGTTGAAAGCAAACCATTGGTCAATTGCCCCCAAATACAGTACCCCCAAATACGACTTTATAAACCCATGCAGAACTTTTCAATAATTATTATTATTGCTTATTGCGTGCGTTCTGCTTCTGAAATGGATTATATGTTGCTGTTAGAACAGTTAGATGCTGGCTGCCCAGGCCGTACGCATATACCTCATATTTACAACCTCTCCTCTCCTCTCCTCTCCTCTCCTCTCCTCTCCTCTGTATAGATGTAGCAGTACTGTCTATCTGTATGTCATATATATGAATTGAAAATGGGGGACCCTGATGTAAACTAGACGAAAGTCTTTCTCTGGTCTGCATCCCCTTAACAATTGTGTGTATTGAGCTGTACTGTATTGTATTGTAATTTGTACCCATTCTGAAATCTGAATAAAATTTTCAATCAATCAATCAAAACTCTGCTCCACACCCAAAGTTCTGAGTGCACTCAGAGTTTTAGCCACGGACATTTTAGAGAGAGATGACAGGTGACAGATCCGGTATTTCCGAACCTATAGCTTCGGAAATACTGCATCTGTCACCTGTCATCTCTCTCTGAAAGGAGAGAGCATTATGGATCAGCGGCATTATATATATCAGTATACTGCGCGCCGCGATTGGTTCTTGACAAGCGCGCAGCCAGTCGTTCAAATTGACAAAGCCTACTTTGCTGGAACGATTTATTTCGCACTATACAGTACGTATACGTATAAGTACAAGTATAAGTCTTTATTTGTCATCAGATTAACACACACACACATGCGATGAGCGACCCACAGGAACACACACACATGCACTGAGTCGCAAGTCGTGAGACGTGTGTGTGTGTGTCATTTTGAGATCGCAAAGCGCTTCCTGTTGAATATATCAGACAGGGATCAGATGGCGAAACTCGGCTGTTTTACACCCGCCTCATTCGCCTTATAAGGAGATGGTGGGCGTGTCTATATGCAAATGAATTTAGCGCGAACACGCTTTTGAGTTCAAGAATGAGTGGGATTCATCATGCAAATCTCCTGGGTACGCACAGATTTCGACATTAAGGACGGCTTGATGAATGTGGCGGTGGCTTTTCTTATTGTTCTCTTAACAGACAGGTAAGCAAGAATATAAGAAAAATAATAAGAGAGTATTGTTGAATGAGGCCCACATTTAGGGTGACCAGGTGTCCCCCTTTTGGTTGTACTGTCCCACCATTTGACCGAACGTCCCACATATTGAGAGGATGTCCCTCTTTTTGAAGCAAAAAAAAAACATTGGTCTCGGTGAAGACCATGTTATTCTAATAAAAAAAATTACATTATCTATCTGTCCCACTTTGTCCCACCAAAATCTTACTCTTGTCCTGCTTTTGGACTTTTTGCATCTGGTCACCCTACCCACATTATGAACCTATGATGACTATTATATCTATAATAATAATCTCTAAGTCATATATTATCTTGGAATGATTTTTTTTTCTTTGAGAACATGAGCCCACACCTCTGCATCTAATGATTTGAAAACGTTAAGAAGGGCTCTGTGGTTTGAATTTACATCACATGTAAATTCAGTCCCTCCTACCCCAAACACTGCTAGTGCCTATTGGCTTCAATCCATTTGGCCAAATATAAATATATGTATATACTTCATATACTTTCATGTGCTAATTCAAAGCATATGTTTAGTATGATAGTAATTATTATGCTGTAAGTGTAATCTAAGTACACTCTTGTACATTGTGAGCTTGTCAAGCATCTATAAAGACCTACATAGTACTAGTACTTTGTCAGGGTTGGGAGGGTGACTCACCAATATAATCCCATCACAATGTTTGTTCGTAATCAATAATGTAATCTTTTGAATTACTTAAACTCAGTAATGTTTTATCTGATTACTTTGTCCACAACAACTATAGCACGGGAAGTGTAACCAATGTTTTAAAATTCAAACTTACACACTTACAGTGTGTTATCATTTTCCATCTGCAGCCATGATTAATCATTATTTCAAGAGGTATACAATACAATTACAATTCATACAATTAATGTGTTTAATTTGATTACAACAGATTACATTTATAATTTCTTTCATATCTTATATGTTCCCCATCCACTCCCTCAAACCTTATGTAATCTATGAACTGTGATCTCTGTGGCCTTGTGGCCAGAATTTGTCAAGGTCTGTAGCCTGATGAGAAAGCAAGAAGAAAAAGGTTTCTGGAATGGTGAGCATTTTCTAGGGTTCGTTTAAAAAAAAGTATAAGACACTTTTTCTTATTTGCCACAATTAACTGGGAGTCATTTCAGTCTTATAGATGAAAACACTGGTACTAGCCTTTTCATTCTACATGTTTGAAGCAGAAATGATTTGCACTCTTTTTTTGCATTGGTTTTCATGTTTTTTTCTATGTAAAAAAGTAAATGATTATAAAGAATCACATGTTGTACTTCCAACTGTTTAATAAGATACTAAACTATACTGTACATTCTTCATGCATCATGTACTGTATTTGCAAATCTGGTATGTCATAAATGTATAGATGTAGTAGTACTGTCTATCTGTATGTCGTGTGTGTCATATATGTTATGATGAATTGAAAATGGGGGACCCTGATGTAAACAAGACGAAAGTCTTTCTCTGGTCTGCATCCCCTTAACAATTGTATGTATTGAGCTGTACTGTACTGTACCCATTCTGCAATCTGTTAATAAACTTTTCAATCAATCAATCAAAACTGGTTTTATCCCAAAGCTGTGCCTGTCTGATGCCTGTTCTTTACTTCCTGGTTACTCCTTACACTAGAAAACAGCTGCTTGTCAGTGTTTGATATGTGGGAAAGAAAAGATTAAGATCTGCTAATCTACGCTATACTTTGCTACGCAATGTCACGGACAGGAGACCACTGTCCAAATAATATCTGATGTCATGTAATCTTATGAACTGAAAACATTTGGAATGTTTTTATTCTTTTTGTTTGTAAACAATGATGGACCTTTACATTTGCTGTACATTTCCTTTTTAATGTCAGGTTTGTACATTTAGACAAGTGGAAAAATAAAGTTGGTGCTTTTATGGTACTCTGAGACATCTCTCTCTCTTTCTCTCTGTATCAGATACAGTAGGTATATGATGCCAGATGATAGAATAATGGGGTCTAGTTTGAAAACCACAGAATTATCCTTTTATCCGTTGTAAATCAGATTATACATAATGTGGGCCTGTTTTGCTCCAGTGTTAATGTACACACATTATCAACAAACATTTTACAGCATTATACTGTAAATGTAATTACAAGTGCTATAGATAACATTCAGCCACTAGATGTCACACTAGATTCAGATTCAGATAATTTTATTTTCCATTATGCAACAAGTACAATGGAATTTTTACGCTCCGTTTGCTCCACAGCAACAATTTGCAGAATAAAAAAGCAGGTATTTATATACAATAAACAATCAACTGTCTGCGGTATGTGCAATATAAATAAGTACAATGAAGTATAAGTAAATAAAATAAAAAAATAAGTACACAGACAAGCTAAAATAATTGCACATTATATTGATGCACAAGGGTGCAGTAAAGTGGCTGAGCATTGTAGCATCATTTGAGTCCAGTAATGAGCGGATTAACTGTTCATCAGGCGTACTGGCGTACGATAACTTTTAGAATAGATTTTAAGGTGCTACTCCTTGTATACTCACCATTGTGTATTATATTCAAAAGTGAACTGGACTTCCTTATGTGCACGTCGGCTCAGTCATTGGTATGTTTTGATTTACAAGGCCATTCTTGGTATGGTTCTGATTTATTTATCGTCTCTTTTAAATTTGAATGGTGGAAATTACAATCTCCGTTCGAAGGATTTCATGCACTTTGCTGTTCCCAATGTCCAAACAGAAATGGGAAAGAAAGCTTTTAGGTTTTCCGCACCTACTGCATGGAACAATCTCCATTCCGATCTGAAGATTCAAAGCTTGGTAACACTGAATGTATTTAAGGCTATCGGTGAAGCCTATTGTAACCATGTTTTCTGTGTGCAAATGTTTTATCTGACCATTTTGTAACGTTACTTTTATCTGTAATGTCTATGTGTGTATTTTGAAACTTTGTGTTGCTGCTATTCATGGCCAGGTCTCCCTTGTAAAAGAGATCCGGATCTCAATTGGGACAAACCTGGTTAAATAAAGGCTAAATACCTTTTTTTTTAAAGCACTAAATGGAACAGGACCAAGCTACATTGCAAATTCACTTATTAATTATATACCCCCAAGAACACTACGATAATCTACCACTTGTTTACTAAAGGTTTCCAACAATAGGGAGGTGTAGTCTGACGTCACTGGTTGTTCCACCCGTATAGAGATTCATCATTGGGAAAATGGATTATCGGCTATTGTAACAATTCTGCCGCATGAACATTGGCAAGCTTTCCATTTTTGTACAAAATTAGTTCCCTTCTACCACTAACATTATTGTTTAAGCATTTTTGTTTGAAATAAAGGTAGTTATAAGGTTTTTAATTTGTCATAAAAAAAAGAACTATAATGTTACAATTACCAGTAGGCAGCCTGTTGTTCACTAGGCAGCCTGTTCATTGCTGTCGCCTGATCCACGTCACGGCCAGCAAGCTAGCTAGCTAGCTAACGTTAATGTTACCTCGCTAAACGTACTAGACGTTAGCAATGTCTACTGTCGTTAACCATTTTAAATCGGGGCATGTAGAGGCGTTTCGGGATCGAGTAAAATGTGCAGGTCCTCTTCTCAGACCTGTGCACTGCATGCATCATGCTGGCTAGCAAGCTAGCAAGCTAACTAGCTACACGTCACGGCCGGCTGATGCCACGATAGCTAACTAACGTTACAAGCAGGGGTGGATTTAGGATTGTAGGAGATCCGGGGCTTAGCCCAGATAGGTTTTTTTTTTACTTCGACACCACAACCTTTAATTTATACCGCCACCTTAAAGCGGACAAAATGCACTATAGAACACTTAAATTCACACCCTTTAATTAATGAAGCAAACTATAATAATTAATAATAATAATAATAATAATAATAATAATAATAATAATAATAATAATAATAATAATAATAATAATAATAATAATAATAATAATAATAATAATAATAATAATAATAATAATAATAATAATAATAATAATAATAATAATAATAATAATAATAATAGACTGTGTTTGTATAGCACCTTTCATACAAGAATTGCAGCTCAAAGTGCTTCACAGCAGTACAAAAAGACAGGCATAAAATGAGCACAACATTGGCAGATCAAGAGCAATGCATAAAGTGCAGACATAAAGCATAAAATAGATAGCAGTAAAATAGACAAAGTCAAGGTAAGACATAGAACATTAAATCACATCGTTTTTCATATTAGGATCTAAGATCTAGGGTTAACTCGCCGAACGTTGAGCGCCAGGACCCCCGAAAACCAGAGTATAGTCGGGTTTTCATCGTTGTTTCTTTTATTCAATATTTCCATTCATAAAGACATGCCGGCAGCCTGTGTTATCACTGGGGATGGGTCTGAGATCTCAAAAGTCCAATACCGCCGCCTAACACCTTGCGGCCGCTATTGCACACCATTTGAAACTATGTGGCTTGGTGTCTGTTTTGTTGGAAATGACACCAGACCACCCTGAAACTACACTCATATTCACGACGGTATAAAACGGAAATGTATGGATGGAAAAATTATCTGTTTTTTGCATCTTGACCGGAAGAAACTCAATGACAATCGACTATATTATTAGATCCATAGCTATAATATATAATATAGCTTTAGGCCTGCAAACACAGCCACGTATTCCCATGTTAAAAGGCGCTGGCCTTTCAACAGTAACAGTAAACAGCGCCATCTGGCGCTGAAAGTGTTAATATGCGTCTTTGTTTACGGTTTGATTATCACTGATACAAAGTAAAAATAGTGCAGTGCAATAAAATAGTTAGTAAAATAGAATAAAATAATGCAATAGTGCATTGCAATAAAATAGTTATCATCGTATTTTTTCGGGAGGCCGGTAAGGAGTGCATTACAGTAGTCGAGTCGGCTTGAGATAAAGGCATGGATCTGGTTTTCAGCGTCCTTTTGATTTATAAATGGCCGTACTTTAGCTATGTTTCTAAGGTGGAGGAATTATGTTTTTGTCAACTTGTTGATTGTGATTTAAAGCTTAGGTCTGAGTCTACCATAACACCAAGATTTAACTCACTCAAATACAGTTAGCAGCTGGATAGACTACAGATGGAAATTAGCTTCTGCTAAATCTGGTGCAAACATATTTTCATGTAACAATGATGAATTGTCAAAAAAAAAAAAAAAATTGGAAAATAGATTCGGGGCTTTTCAGAAAACATTCAGGGCTTGAGCCCAAGTAGCCACCCCCTAGCCCCGCCCCTGGTTACAAGCTCAAAAACCTTGCAGAATACTTTGTCTGTGAGGACAAAAGTAAATAAGCACGATATACAGTATATAACGCTGTATAGCATATTCTCTAAAAAGTATACAAAGAGGAGATAACCATTTTAAATTGGGGCATGTATGCCCGCCGTAAAAACAATAACGTTATAAACTATACACAATATGTACAACGAAACAATGATTTACATTAGTATTTACAGTGATTTAATATGCAGTGAATACAAATAATGATAACGTGGTTGTTGCCTTTAGAAATGGTGTTTGGCTTCATCTGATAAATGGATATGATCACCAGAGAGATACTAGCCACAGATTCAGGGTCAGTTATTTTCCCATTGTACGAATTGTTAAGCTTATCGAATGTAAGGGAAATCTGATCCTATATCTGTGACTACAGGTACGAGGCTATACACTGTGGTGACGTCAGTCAGCAGCGCCAAATAGCAGTGTAGTTTCCCAGCAAACGAAAACATAAACGTTGTTATTTTGCTACCTTTACGATTAATTGCGAATATTTTCATGTTGAGCTATAGATTGTGGATAAATACGCACAGAAAGGTACACCATGCCAACGTGAATGCTTTATTTATCTAAAACGAGCCGATTTAGAAATGGTCAATGGGGAAATACATTAAGTGGAACAGAGGGTGGAACAGGAAAAAACGAAAATGACGTAACCACTACACCTCCTATAGCCAGAAGATTGGAGATGCCGCCTTAGGGGTGGGAGCGTGGAGTTCACTGGTTTCCTCGTGGTGGCGAGGTCGCCGGGACCGTGGGAGATGGGATGGCCCACGGGGGTGGCACTCCTGTCACCGTGCATGGCAGTGTGAATGGCACGCTGTTTTTTTTCTTTCTTTTTTTCGGTCATGACATTATTTCATCAGGGGGTGTGTCTTGGATGGGGATGTGAGGATTGATGTGTGGGGTGTTTGGGGGACTGGCTGTTCCGGGGGGGGGGGTTCACATGCTTTTGAGCAACACTGTACTTATTGTACTTATTTTATTTTAGGGCTATTATGCGAGACACTACAGGTGAACAGGGTAAAACATTTAACTAATAGATATCACAATGAAACTTCCCCAGTTGATTACTTATATTAAGACAAGACTTTTTTGTATTACAAGTTTTCTGAAATTGTATGTTTAAATATGCAAATGAGGCATGGTCTACTTAAATATGCACTAATTTGCATATAATTCCAGGACAGAAATCTGAACATTGGATAAAGCAATTTTCAAAATTATAGTTTCATTTTGTTGACATATTAGAGCCAAAGGTTATTACAGAGGGGATTTTGGATATCTCTTTTTATCACTCCATAAATCAGAAAATACTCCATTCAGTAAATTTTTATGGTAAAATTCCATATTTCGCCATGTTTTTAGGAATAAAATGTGATATAATTCAGGGTATGAATGCGATATCAACAAACCCTTCTGTAAATACCTTCAGAACATAGATATGAATATAACTGGAATGTTTGGTGTATGTGAGTGCTACTGAAGTGGAGATTTCTGGCTCAGAGTATGAGGAAAAACTCTTAAAACAAATTTTTGGGAAAACGCCTTCAAAGTTCTGTATTGTAAAATGCCATACGTTTTTTTTTTAAGAGATATTTACAAACACAATACCTAATCAAACCATTAGTAATAGACAACCTAAACACATGCCTGATAACTGAATAATAATAATAATGATGTTATTGAACTGAACAGAAGTACACACAGGCTACGAACAATGTAGTACAGTGTAGTACCCCCTAATAGGCAAAAAATATTTGAATAGATATCACTATGAAACTTTCCCAGTTTGTTATGTGCATATAAACTAAGAAAAAATATATTGCAAGTTTTCTGAATTTTATGTTTATATATGCAAATGAGGCACTTCCCCATTAAATATGTGCACATTTATGGATGCAATAAGGCAAAATGAAGTATAATAAACAACTAAATGTGTGTTATTGACGTTTTAATTGTCACTAGTTTCATAGAAGACATGTTTAGGAAGCAAAATATAACAAAATCTCAAAATCAACAAAAAAAGTATATTTGCCTATTCACCTGGGGTGTCTCGCCTTAATTATATACCCCCAAGAACACTATGATAATCTACCACTTGTTTACTAAAGGTTTCCAACAATAGGGAGGTGTAGTCTGACGTCACTGGTTGTTCCACCCGTATAGAGATTCATCATTGGGAAAATGGATTATCGGCTATTGTAACAATTCTGCCGCATGAACATTGGCAAGCTTTCCATTTTTGCACAAAATGAGTTCCCTTCTACCACTAACATTATTGTTTAAGCATTTTTGGTTGAAATAAAGGTAGTTATAAGGTTTTTAATTTGTCATAAAAAAAGAACTATAATGTTACAATTACCAGTAGGCAGCCTGTTGTTCACTAGGCAGCCTGTTCAGTGCTGTCGCCTGATCCACGTCACGGCCAGCAAGCTAGCTAGCTAGCTAACGTTAATGTTACCTCGCTAAACGTACTAGACGTTAGCAATGTCTACTGTCGTTAACCATTTTAAATCGGGGCATGTAGAGGCGTTTCGGGACAGAGTAAAATGTGCAGGTCCTCTTCTCAGACCTGTGCACTGCATGCATCATGCCGGCTAGCAAGCTAGCAAGCTAGCTAGCTACACGTCACGGCCGGCTGATGCCACGATAGCTAACTAACGTTACAAACTCAAAAACCTTGCAGAATACTTTGTCTGTGAGGACAAAAGTAAATAAGAACGATATACAGTATATAACGCTGTATAGCATATTCTCTAAAAAGTATACAAAGAGGAGATAACCATTTTAAATCAGGGCATGTAGAGCCCGCCGTAAAAACAATAACGTTATAAACTATACACAATATGTACAACGAAACAATGATTTACATTAGTATTTACAGTGATTTAATATGCAGTGAATACAAATAATGATAACGTGGTTGTTGCTTTTAGAAATGGTGTTTGGCTTCATCTGATAAATGGATATGATCACCAGAGAGATACTAGCCACAGATTCAGGGTCAGTTATTTGTCCATTGTACGAATTGTTAAGCTTATCGAATGTAAGGGAAATCTGATCCTAGGTCTGTGACTACAGGCACGAGGCTACGCTGTGGTGACGTCAGTCAGCAGCGCCAAATAGCAGTGTAGTTTCCCAGCAAACGAAAACATAAACGTTGTTATTTTGCTACCTTTACGATTAATTGCGAATATTTTCATGTTGAGCTATAGATTGTGGATAAATACGCACAGAAAGGTACACCATGCCAACGTTAATGCTTTATTTATCTAAAACGAGCCGATTTAGAAATGGTCAATGGGAAAATACATTAAGTGGAACAGAGGGTGGAACAGGAAAAAACAAAAATGACGTAACCACTACACCTCCCTATAGCCAGAAGATTGGAGATGCAGCCTTGGGGGTGGGAGCGTGGAGTTCACTGGTTTCCTCGTGGTGGCGAGGTCGCCGGGACCGTGGGAGATGGGATGGCCCATGGGGATGGCACTCCCGTCACCGTGCATGGCGGTGTGAATGGCACGCTGTTTTTTTTTTCTTTTTCTTTTTCGGTCATGACATTATTTTATCAGGGGGTGTGTCTTGGATGGGGATGTGGTGGGGATTGATGTGTGGGGTGTTTGGGGGACTGGCTGTTCCGGGGGGGGGGTTCACATGCTTTCGAGCAACACTGTACTTATTGTACTTATTTTATTTTAGGGCTATTATTATGTCTGCACGTTCTACATTGCACTACTTTTATTGTCTTTTATACCTATTCTTATGTCTGTTCATTTTATGCTATTTGCTGTGAAACACTTTGAGCTGCAATCCATGTATGAAAGGTGCTATATAGATACAGTAAAGTAAAGTAAATATAAAAGGAGAAAAGGTACAGAATAGGGCAATACTTTCTAGGAGTCCATACATTCACCCCTGTATTGGCAATAATGGGAGATATGGGATGGGAACCATGTGGAATAAGATGGAAAGGCAGCATGTTAGCTTTATGGAACAGATTTATAAAAATGCCAGAGTCGAGTTGCTAGGAACATTTTCAACTGGGATGTAACTGTAAAAGGTGCATGGGCACGTGAGCCAGCTAATCACACAACCCACAAGGGTATGCGATTCGACACAAACCACCATTGACCTCATTTTGACCTCTGACAAGTCCATGATCTCCAGTAAAGGGGTGATAGCATGCGGGTTAAGTGATCATTATATGATTTTCTGTACCCGCAAAAAGCTAAAACAGAAGGCCGGCTGTCACAAAACAGTCACATCTAGAGACCTCAAAACTTACTCTAGAGAGGCCTTTAACCTAGAACTGGGGAGCTTGGACTGGTCAGATGAGCTCAGTGGTACACAGGTTGAAGAAACATGGCTTGGATTCAAAACCAAATTCACAGCAATACTCAACAACATGGCACCGATAAGAACCACCAGGGTTAAAAATCGCGCTGAGGCATGGATGCACACTGAAATACTGGCCGCTATGAAAACCAGAGACAAAAAATGCTCTGAACTTCATAAAAGTCAGACAAAGCTTTCCAAAAGCTCAAACAGTGAACTCCAAGCCCACGTGGTTGAACTAAAAATCCAAAGAAACAGACTAAGAAATGACGTAAACACCATGATCAGAACCGCAAAAAGAAATTTCATCAACGACAAAACTGAGGAAAACAAAAACAAACCCCGCGAACTTTGGAAATTACTCAATAATCAACTAGGCTGCAGGAAAAAACTTAAAACCAGATTCTCAAACATAAACATAAAGACGGACAACACGCTCATCACAGACAAGCTGGATGTAGCCAATTACTTAAACATCTTCTTCACAAACATAGCCACAACACTGGTAAACAAACTACCCTCCCACTCAGGGCATTATGCTGTGGCATGCTGGGGAGGCTACATCAACTCAAGGGACACCAACAAGCTCAACAAGCTGGTGAGGAAGGCTAGCTCTGTGGTGGGAGTCGAGCTACCTAGACTTGAGGTGATGGTAGAGAGGGGGATGATAAGGAAGCTGGATGCCATCATGGAGAACCCCTACCACCCCCTCTACGACGAGCTAGTCAAGATGAGAAGCTCGTTCAGCCACAGACTCATCCCCCCCCGACACTCAACTAACCGCCTCGGACAGTCCTTCATACCAGCGGCCATCAGGCTCCACAACAGTGGGCAGCGACTAGCAGCCTCCAGGCCCCACAACAGGGGGCAGCGACAGCGACTGCTACCAGACATTGACCTGGGACTTATAGGAACCCAAGGGGGACAAAGTAGACTACCCTGGTACTTTGATTAATGTATACTCAGTAGATAGTAAATTATTATAACACTACCTCTTGCATACTGCACCTCATGTGACACTGTGAATAATGTGAATATTCCTCAGCTAGTCAGATAGTAAATTATATTGACCATATTGATCAAATTGTTTACACTGCCTGTGTTGTCTTTTACTACCTGTATACTGTGTTGTTTTACTACCTGTACCCCTCCCCCCCTCCCCCCCATGCTGCTATGATGCCTGAATTTCCCCAAGGGGATCAATAAAGGAATATCTTATCTTATCTTAACACATAGTAGCATACTACAAAAACCTAGGGGTCCACAAAGACGACTTCAAACTTGAAATGGTAACAACCGATGAGGTACTAAAAAAATTGAGCGCCCTCCAACCTAACAAGGCCACTGGCCATGACAACATCCCCTCCAAATTCCTCAGAGACGCAGCAGCCGCCATCACCCCAGTCATCACACACATAATAAACCTCTCTATAAGACAGGGGCACGTCCCCAAGGACTTCAAAATTGCGAGAGTGACCCCTCTACACAAAAAGGGCAGCAAATTAGACCCAGGCAACTACCGCCCTGTTTCTATTCTTACCTCCATCTCGAAAGTCATGGAGAAAATAGTCTACGAACAGGTCGAAAAGTACCTGGCGGAAAAAAACCTAATCTACGAATTCCAATCTGGCTTCAGAACGTCCCACTCCACTGACACATGCCTCCTCTATTTGAACGACCACATCAAACAAGAGGTGGACGCTGGCAAATACTGCGGCATGGTCATGCTGGACCTACAAAAGGCCTTTGACACTGTCAATCACTCCATTCTAATGGACAAGCTAAAAGCAATTGGTTTTGATAGCCTATCAGTGAGCTGGATGCAATCCTACCTGGAGGGGAGAGAACAGATGGTAGAGGTAAACGGTACTCTATCCCCCCCCCTCACAGTGAGCTGTGGTGTTCCACAAGGAAGCATACTAGGACCGCTACTCTTCCTAATTTATGCAAATGACATGTCGTCAGCCTGTGACTGCAACTTGTTCCTGTTTGCGGACGACTCAGCCCTGCTGGTCTCTGACAAGAACAAATTGCAGGTTGAAAAAACCCTCAGCACGGAACTAGGCAAAATCTGCATATGGCTCGCTGATAACAAACTATCATTACACATGGGCAAAACAGAGTCCATTCTCTTCGGTTCAAATAACAAACTCAGCAAGACCGACGGCTTCTCAGTTACAGTGGGTGACAATATTGTCACAAGGAAAGACGAAATTACCTACCTGGGTTCCATCCTAGAGGCAAATCTTTCCTGTGACAAAATGGCATCCAATGTAATAAAAAAAAGTCAACCAACGAACTAGATTCTTGTACCGGATCTCCTCTCTGGTAAACAAGAATACCCTGAAGACTCTGGCAGGAGCACTCATTCAAGGGTACTATGACTATGCGTGCACCTCATGGTACCAAAGCACCTCAAAGGCGCTTAAAACAAAATTACAAACATCACAAAACAAACTGGTCAGACTACTACTTGACCTGAACCCCAGAACCCACCTCACCCCTGCCCACTTTGCCAACCTAGGATGGCTTAGAGTAGACGACAGAGTACAGCAACTTGCAATGGGCCTGGTCTACAAGATACACTATACGACCGGGGTGCCCATGTACATGTCAAAATACTTCCCAAAGGTCAGTGAATACCACAACCACTACACCAGAGGAAGCTCAACAAATCATGTTAAACCCAGATTCGGCTCAAACAAGGGACTAAACACGTTTCGCAATTATGCCACAACAATGTGGAACGCCCTACCCAAAGCTGTAAAGGAATGTGAATCCCTGCCCACATTCAAAACCGCCCTTAAAGAGCACCTACGGGAGGCTGCAATTCGAAACTGGCCACCGTAAATGCCCAAAACCCCCACCACCTCCTAATAGACAGTCTCCTCCCCACCACATGTATATATTCCCTCCCCGCCGTATGTATATTTCCCTCCCACCCACCCACCCCCTCCTAATGTACAGTCCCCTCCCCATCATATGTATATACTCTGTCAGGATCTAGGGGTAACAGTACTGTATATTTGAATACCGCCTATGTCACAAATGTATCAGTACTAAATACCTATATGTCCCTATGCCATAAATGTCATGTATGTTGTGTATGTCATAAATGTCTATATGAATTGAAAATGGGGGACCCTGATGGAAACAAGACAAACGTCTTTCTCAGGTCTGCATCCCCTTAACAATTGTATGTATTGAGCCGTACTGTATTGTACCCATTCTGCAATCTGTTAAATAAAGTTTTCATTCATTCATTCATTCATTCATTCATTCATTCATTCATTCATTGAGATAGAAGACACCCTCAGCGAAATTGGAGCATCTGACCTTTTCCAGAATGTAAATACTGTTAACATCTCCTGGTCACAGGAAATACTACATAAACCAAAACTAAGAACATTTAGTACGATAGAAAGTTGTTATAGAAATGAAAAATATGACAAAAAGACAAAGGTCAATTGTGTGCCCAGCTCCACTCTGGGATTTTGCCCCTGCACCTCGAGCCGGGACGTTACCGGGGGGTCACAGAAGAGGAGCGGATCTGTATTTACTGTGGTATCGATATTGAGAATGAGTTTCATTTTATGTTTTATTGTCCACTATACTATGAGTTGCGTAAAAAAGTTATTTGACAGGTGTAAAAACCTTGAGTTAATGTGGTTTAGTGATGCAGATAGACTAAAATGGATTTTTTTATCCATTTGCACTTGCTGAATATTTAGAGAAAGCTTGGGATAAACAAACTCACGAAAATAACATATATATAAATATGTGATGAATTTTGGCCTCTGATGATGTGCATGGTGTATAGCTTAGAAACCATGGGAAGTGATTGTTGTTAGTAAGTGATGGAGATGGTTAGTAAGTGATGTAAGTGATTATGTTCAATTGTTGTTTTTGGTGTCTTATAATCCCGTAAGTAAGTAAAATAAAATGTAATTAATTAATTCATCTATTCATTCATTAATTCATTCATTCATACCGTTATTATTATTGTTATTAATAATAATAATACATACATGTATATCATGCTTTATCAGTGTTCAGAGATGCTTTACAATGGAAGCAGCAAAGGAATAGAACTAAACTAAACTAAACTAAACTAAAAAAGGTTGATTGTCGAAAGCAAGAGTGAAAATTTGGGTTTTGAGGGCTGTTTTAAAGGATAGTAGGGTGTTGGCAGTCCAGATGTGGCTGGGGAGGGCATTCCAGAGGGGGAATTCCAAAAGACCTGTGCACCCAGGTCCGGATTTCACTCTTTTATTACTGTCTATTTTAAAATGGCCATAGAACTGTCAGACATGTCCTGCCGTGTGAACTTTGTAATGAAACTCAAAGTAAGATCAAGTACTGCTCTGGGCTTTCTTATTATTTATTGTGCCTAAACATTTATATGTACTTATTTCTGTAATTCAGTCATTCAGAACTGTTCTGTAAAGTAATTCAGAACTGAAATTGTTCTATAATGCACCTTAGAACGGGGGGAAAAGGCATATGAGAGACATACGGCTCTGACAGAACTAAACATCTAAAATACTGCTGTGCTGAAGCACTGCCAATTTCCAGATTTTATGTCTATTTTGTATATGTGACACAGTACAGTAAACAAAGCGGCACATTAAGATGTTAGGTCCCGATATGAAAAACTACGTGATTTAATGTTCTATGCCTTATCTTGACTTGGTCTATTTCGCTGCTGTCTATTTTACGCTCATTTTATGCTTATTTTATGCCTAATCCTACGTCTGCACTTTATGCATTGCTCTTGATCTGCTAATTTTGTGCAAATTTTATGCCTGTCTTCTTTACTGCTGTGAAGCAGTTTGAGCTGCAATTCTTGTATGAAAGGTACTATACAAATAAAGTGAGTTTGTATGCTGCGGTACCGGCGACCGTATTGCAGGGGGGGGGAAAGCTGGTGTCCCAGCTGGTTGTGGTCCTGGATGATGGACATGGCTTTGTTCCAACACCTGGACTCATGGATCTCCTCGATGGACGGCAGTGAACACCCGATGATCTTTTCTGCCGTCCCCACGACCCTCTGGATGGCTTTCTTATCCTGAGTGGTGGTGTTACCATACCACACGGTGATACAGTACACAGTATCGTCAGTACGCTCTCTAGTCTCTATGGTGGCCCGGTAGAAGTTCACAAGCCATTGCGTGCTTATGCCACCAATGCACCAGCATGTCATTTATCCAATCAGGTGCATTCCACATAGGGAAATGGGAAGTAGGGAGGGGATACATGTACACAACATGTAAACAACAACATACATTTTGGACCTGCACAATTAAAAAAAGAAAATATACATTCATTAATCAATAATGTTTTGGGGGGGAAAGCAATACTTTTATTCAGCACCTTTCTAAAATCCTGTGGATGTGGACATTTAAAGGTCTGCCTTGTTGAATGAATGAATGCATGAATGAATGAATGAATGAATGAATGAATGAATGAATGAATGAATGAATGAATGAATGAATGAATGAATGAATGAATGAATGAATGAATGAATGAATGAATGAATGAAAACTTTATTTAACAGATTGCAGAATGGGTACAATACAGTACGGCTCAATACACACAATTGTTAAGGGGATGCAGACCAGAGAAAGACGTTTGTCTTGTTGACATCAGGGTCCCCCATTTTCTAGTGAGTTGGAGAATACAACTTGTACTAATACATCTAAATTTAAGTTATTCAGCTTATAACTATATTACGGTCATTTCCATCCTGCACAGAAAATGGGACCGAATTCGAGATGCATCCAGCTGCAGGACCACAGCACCGACACTCTCAGGACCGCGACACTTTGTGGACCCACACTCTCCGGACCCTCGCTCCCATTGGCTGATAGCATTGATGCTATTCAAAATGCTATCCACATTAGCTGATGCAATACACGATACTAACTAGAGAGATTAGCGTCACATAGCTGGCCTTTTTCTGAAAACCCAAGCACATATTGTTCCATAGCATATGCATTCAGTTGATCATGACATCCTCTCTTACCTTGACGATTAAAAAGCCTCCATAATTTATTAAATAAAGCTGTAGCCAGCCAGCTAGCATTGATGCTATTCAAAATGCTATCCACATTAGCTACATAGCTAACCAACTAAATACAATACAGTGGTATCCTGAGGTAACGTTAAATACAACGTTTGCTAGTCGAAATGACTGGACACACACAGGGACAAGTTAAACATCAATCAATTAATTTATTCCAACAGGTAGTTTGAGCTGCGTGTGAGCCAAGGTCTTTCTCTCCTACGTTAGCTCGAAAAAGCACAGAGTAGTTAGGCGATTGGGCGCTGAGAGGCCAATCAGGGTGCGCAAACCGAACGCGGAAGGACAACTGCCTTGGGTAAAGTACCGTACTTTTCGGACTATAAGCCGCGGCTTTTCCCCCCATTTTTCGACCCTGCGGCTTATGTAACGGTGCGGCTTATATGTGGACAAAACCCCGAAAATTGAAATATTGCTTTTTTTACTGCATTGAAATGTTATTTATCTGTTCCCTTATTTGCTAAACTTAATACAAATGAGTTAATTCTTGTTATTTGTCCGACAGTATTTTTTTTTTTTTTTTTTTTTTTATCCTTTATTTATCCAGGAATGTCCCATTGAGATACAAGATCTCTTCTTCCAGGGAGTCCTGACCAACACAGCACACAACAAGTTTCAACATAAAACAGGGTATTAAACAAAAAACATACAATTCAAATATAAATACAGAGGGTCATTTGTGCAGTGGCAAGGAGCATAATCACATCAACAATAGCATCAGGTAAAACAGTTACATGTTTCATAAAGGGCTAATCATAGCATACCTTTAAAAGCATTCACAGTAGGAAGTGCCTGTAGACAAAGTTTCACTTGCAGCGTATTCCATAAAGAGGGAGCATAGTGGGAGAATGCAGCTTTACCAAGCTCTGACTGCATCAAAGGAACATTTAACAGCATCCCATTTGCTGCTCGTCTGGTATTAAAAAAGCAAGTATAAAAAAAAATGGGAGTCATTCTCTGTAGATGTGGGAGTCATTCTCTGTAGAGGTGGGAACTTAAAGCTCAATATAAGAACGGCGATGCACCACCACCCACAGAATCGAGAAAGAGCAATCAATCTGTCAATCCTTTCCGTGTCCGGGCCGGGTGAGGTTTCCCGTGTTGAGTTAAATTAAGACGCAGGGTCCACTCCTTACATATGGTAATTAAACATTAAAACACATGCGGCTTATAGTCCAGTGCGGCTTATATATGTACACATCATTCAATTTAGCTGCTGCGGCTTATAGTCCGGTGCGGCTTATAGTGCGAAAAGTACGGTATTCACGCGTCCCACCCATGGCTGAATTGGCGTATTGCACTGCGGGATTGATTGATTGATTGATTGATTGAAAACTTTATCAACCAGATAGCAGATGGGTACACGTGACCGTCACAGGCCCGGATTGATTGATTGATTGATTGAAAACTTTATTAACAGATTGCAGAATGGGTACAGTACAGCTCAATACACACAATTAAGGGGATGCAGACCAGAGAAATACCTCAATGCAGTACTGTTCATTTGTGACATACAGTAAATATATACAAGGGGGAGGGAACTGTACATATGATGACTTGAAAATGGGGGACCCTGATGTAAACAAGACCGGGGGAGAGTGCCCCCCCAAAGCGTGGGAGCAAATTCGAGACACATATTCGGTTGCACAAAGGGTTTCCCACAGTCTCCTCTATGGCCGTGAATATTTTCACGCGGATCGGAATCACGGCTCGCCCGTGGGACACTTTACCGTTTCGGCGAGTTATCTTCCACGCCTTTCAACTTTCCTTTTCCTAAGCGTTTTCGGGGCTACATGTGAATGGGTAAAAGTTGCGGGACGCCCAGATGTACCCACGGTCAGCGATGCAGTCGTGCACACACGTGGTTACACGCCGTTGTAGTCGATCACTGAGGCCGACGTGAGCAGGATGTGCACGCGCGCACACAAAAATGCGTTCACAATTGTCACTGGACTCGTCGCGCCGTGCGGCAAGTACCCGGCCGGCACTTACTCCTAGACTTTGCATAATAATAGGATACCAATAGCATAACAACGAGAAGAGCCAACCCAAAATACAAGCCCTGTACCAATTGGTGGGGGCCTGGGGGGTTGCTTGATCTGTGGTCCCGACTGGAAGGATGAGACATTAAGTTGTGCTTCAGTCTCTGAAGGAAACTGTCCTTCTGTAAACTAACTCTAAGTTACATTGTTAATTTAGTTTGTATTTACTTTTCTAGTTTAAGTTAATTCCAATTAAAGAAATTGTAACTACAATTACATTTAAAACATTTATGCATAATAATCATCTGTTCTGTGCGCAACCGAGGGAACATGTATGCGTGGTGCGCGGGAGCGCGAGTGCACGTGGCGCTTGGGCAGTTCCCTATTACGACTGCACCACTGCCCAGGTAGAAAGCTCGCGTGGAGCCTATAATAGGCTCACTTAATACAGCGTTTTAAAATCACGCGAAATTTTCAGGGTTGCGAGCCGACCTTTTCCCTCGTTTTCCGATGATGGAAGTGATTTTGGACAAGCTTCGGCACGCCGAGAGGTACCCGTGGATTTTATCTCGCGAGGATCGGGGCAATATTCGGCCCGTGGGAGCCGTGGAGGAGAGAGAGGAGAGAGAGAGAGAGAGAGAGAGAGAGAGAGAGAGAGAGAGAGAGGAGAGAGAGAGAGAGAGAGAGATAGAAGAGAGACGAGAGAGAGAGAGAGAGAGGAGAGAGAGAGAGAGAGAGAGGAGAGAGAGGAGAGAGCACAGAGAGCTCAAGCCTCCAACTTGCAATGGGCCTGGTCTACAAGATACACTATACGACCGGGGTACCCATGTACATGTCAAAATACTTCCCAAAGGTCAGTGAATACCACAACCACTACACCAGAGGAAGCTCACAAATCAGTAAAACCCAGATTCGGCTCAAACAAGGGACTAAACACGTTTCGCAATATGCCACAACAATGTGGAACGCCCTACCCAAAGCTGTAAAGGAATGTGAATCACTACCCACATTCAAAACCGCTCTTAAAGAGCACCTACGGGAGGCTGCAATTCGAAACTGGCCACCGTAAATGCCCCAAACCCCCACCACCTCCTAATAGACAGTCTCCTCCCCACCGCATGTATATATTCCCTCCCCGCCGTATGTATATTTCTCTCCCACCCACCCACCCCCTCCTAATGTACAGTCCCCTCCCCATCATATATACTCTGTCAGGATCTAGGGGTAACAGTACTGTATATTTGAATACCGTTTATGTCACAAATGTATCAGTACTAAATACCTATATGTCCCTATGCCATAAATGTCATGTATGTTGTGTATGTCATAAATGTCTATATGAATTGAAAAGGGGGGACCCTGATGGAAACAAGACAAACGTCTTTCTCAGGTCTGCATCCCCTTAACAATTGTATGTATTGAGCCGTACTGTATTGTACCAATTTTGCAATCTGTTAAATAAAGTTTCATCATTCATTCTTCATTCATTCATCCCCTTGTATATATTTAATGTATGTCACATGTAACAGTACTGCATTGAGGTCTTTCTCTGGTCTGCATCCCCTTAACAATTGTGTGTATTGAGCTGTAACTGTACCCATTCTGCAAGCTGTTAATAAAGTTTTCAATCAATCA